>NC_142649.1:59485000-59788030 GCF_055504915.1 Nelumbo nucifera
TTGCTAGGAGGCCTACTAGTTTATTATTCGTTGCAATTTACTGCTTGGTTAGATATCAAATCCATAATTGTTTGATCCCTCTAACTTGAGAAGCAACTAGATTTAATGATTTGCTGTGTCAGAAATTATTAGATCTTAGGAAGAATGCTCGACTAAATTAAATACAACCGCTTGTGCTTGTGTTGTTTAGCTTCATCGATCTCTCTAATTCTTAAGGCTACTACTAAATCAAATCTTTAGCACTTGTTTTGAGTTATTTAATAGTAAGGGTTAAGTAGATCACTTGTTTTCTAATTAACTATAACTAAGGAGAGATAGGAATATAGTTCCAACAGTGAATATTCAAAGTGTGAATTGATATATTTTTGCATCGATGAACAATGGTAAAATTCTGATGGTGGATGTTGACTTAGACCAAGGCTTGTTCTTTTGATTAATTTTGATATTTCAATTTGAATTGTTCCTTATTTGTTTTATTTTTATTTGTTTTCATTATACTCAAAACCCCCATCCTTGTTCACGTAGCATAAAACTGGGCTAGATACTCTCTGTGGGAACAATCCTTACTCACACTACTACATGCATTTGTAGGAGTATAGGTTCTATTATTGGTTGCCTATGACAGCACACCACCCTACGTGGCGTTTGGCCACGTCTTTCGATGGCGTGGGTTCCACGTGGCTCTGGGCACATGTGGGCCTCGCCATGGGCTCAGCCCAGGTTTCTCTCAACTTGGGTCGCGAATGGGCTCGCAAGTCGTGGGTTCATCGCACGTTTAGCGGGTTGTGAGTTTATCGCGCATTCAGACAAGCGTGGGGGCCCTGTCCTGGGTTCGGCCGTGATTTCTTATGGTTTGGGCACCGAGTGGGCTCGGTAAACCACGGGTTTATCGCGGTTTTTTCAATACGTATTGTGAGTTTATCGCAGAACTTGTGGTGCGTTGCAGGTTCATCGCAGCAGGAAGATTGGTTGTGGGTTGTTCGCATGCAACCTTATGGTGTTAGTTTTGGTGTTTGGTGTTCTCTGAGGGTCTAAGTGAACACTGTATACTTGCAACTTTTTTGGCATTTCTAGGGATTTTGAAGGATCAAGGCCCCATTTGGCATGTCTTTTCATGAAGGCTGTTAGCTTTTTTGAAGCCCAGCAACTCGCACTTTGGCATTTTTCAATTTAGTTGGGAAAAGATCTAGTCATCGAAAGCCGCAGCCCCGAAAAGACACAGAAAGCCCATTTCAGGCTATTTTTGGGAAGCTCCAAATGGAGCTTTTCGTCTTTTTTTTTTCAATTCGTCTTTGCATGGATAGACATGCCTTACCAGTCTTTAAACTACTAAGATCTTGATGCAAAAGCTCACATCATCTTTTGACTATCAGAACTTCCAAAGGATCTTTCAAAAAAATTTACCAAATGGCCCCAAAGAAAGCGAGAGGTCTTACAAGAAAGATAGCAGAAAATGAGCGGATAATTTGATTCTTTTTTTCTTGTTGCATCACACAAAGAAAAGGGAAAATTCCCGATTAGTACCATGTACTTTGGCTCGAGTGACAATTTGGTCCCCGAACTTTAAAATGCGACAATCAAGTACTCGAACTTTCAAAATGTGACGATTCAGTACATGAACTTTCAAAATGTGATAATCCAATACCTTCTATTAACCAGTTCATTAATCAGCCGTTAAGTGACATTTGAAAAGTCAAAAATGCCCTTTGAATGCCATCTAATTCTCTTTATCAACCGTCCAAACATTGTCAAAAAACTAAACAGTCCCAAATCCTAGCTTCTTCTATTCAAAAACATTGGTGACTATTTAGAAGAATCTAGAATTTGGGACTGTTCATTTTATTGTCAATGTTTGGATGGTTGATAAAAAGAATTAGATGGCATTCTTAGGGCATTATTGACTTTTGAAATGTCACTTAACAGTTGATTAACGGACTGGGTAACGGCAAGTACTGGATTGTCACATTTTGAAAGTTTGAGTACTGAATTGTCGCATTTTAAAGTACAGTGACCAAATTTTCATTCGAGACAAAGTACAGGTACTGATCAGGAATTTTCTAAAAAAAACACAAGTTTTTAATAAAATTTAAATTTACTTCTATGTGAACCCCACCCTCACTTTCATCTCGTTTTGTATGTTATTTGCTTTCTCGGGTTGCTAAAGTGCACAATCATCCGACCCTAACAATCTGAATCTTTACCTATTTTTGGTAGGAAAGTTCATAAGCATTTTGTATTTTGTCCTTTTTCCAAGGTTTTGAAAGTATCAAATTTGATACAATGAATACAGGCCATACACAGGTTTTGATGTTGACATCACATGGATCTGATGGAATAGCCCTCTCTTTCGGTGTTGTTTTACCCATATGAGAAGTGTTTCCATCAAGGGATGTTCATTCCATTTCAACTACAAAATTGAAAAACAAAAAAAAATGATTATTAAAAGGGTCACTTACTAAAACATCCCTATAGTTTTATGAATTTATTAAAACCTATCATATAGTTTGTGTTTTATGAAAACATTTCCTATAGTTTGTAATCAATTTATTTAATCAACCTTTCATTAGATGAAAGTCAAAACTGAAAGTTTTAACACTAACATCAGTTATATAAATTTAATGAAAAGAAACTAGAAACAAAAATGCTATTTTTGCCCCTAATAAAACACAGACAACCACTCTATTTTTTTTCTAATTGGTCAATTTTGTTTTCTATACAAATAAATGTTAGGGGTATTTTTGGAATAAACAACCATGGATCAATACCCCTAGAACATTTTCCACTCAATTTAGGGGTACTTTTGGAAAAAACAACATGGGTACATGACCTGAAACATTTTTCACTTAATTTAGGTGATCATGTTACTATTTTCATATGACAAAACAAGTAGTTGTTAATGAAAGGTCGATTAAGTAAATAGGTTGCAAACTATAAGGAGTGTTTTAGTAAAATGCGGACTATAGGGTAGGTTTAAGTAAATCTGTGAAACTATAGGGGTGTTCTAGTAAATGTCCCTTATTAAAATCAATATTTTTAAGTATTTAATGGAATTGATATTGATTCACCTAAAACATCTTGATCCTGTCTAGGGGTGCTCATTAAAACCAAAAAAAAAATCAAAATGAATCCAAGAAACTGAACTAAAGAATGCAGTATCACTTACCCTTATTAAAATCAATATTTTTAAGTATTTAGTGGAATTTTCCTACTATGCCCTCAAGTATGCTAAATCTAATCATTCCACCGTATCCATTGGTTTACATTATCATAATATGTATCTTTAAAATTGCCATGCAATACTAGAGATATTGATATTTTAAACCACTCTTCCCTTAAATCTTATTGAATTGGTTTAGAGAACCAGTAGTCCAATACAAGGTTCAAAGTATCGATGCTGGTCGATACACCAATAGGGCATATCAGACAGCATCGGTCCTTTTTTTTTAACTTTCACTTTTTTTCGATTTTGGTTCAAAGGGGCCAGTTTAAGTCCCAACTACCCTCTGAACCAAGCCCTAACCTAATACAACCCCTGTAGGGGCATATCGAAAAGGGCCCCATACGATATAGGCCGATACGTAACGATTTTTTGAATCTTGGTCCAATAACTTCACTTTCTTGGGGTAATCATTAGCTTTCGCTTTATTAAAGTGGCATCTCACATCACTTGTTTTTAAACGTTCAAACATTTAGGCATGTAGTTATCCATTATAGCTTCCTGTCAATCTTCACAAAGAAAATGCGTAGATTGCTAAAGATATAATATTGAGTTCAATTAAGATGCATTTATCAATATTTATTGCACATTAGATCAAGATTTCAATCAATCACCTTAAAAAACTTCAGATGGTCTATTTTTCATTGGTTCATATTTGACAAGTTTATTTTAAATATTTCATAAAATGTATTTACTATCTGACTTTAATTGTTTAACAACATTAAAGAAATATTCAACTTCACATGGTATACTTTCATTTATTCACATTTCACAAGATATATTCTTTAAAGATTTAATAAGGTGTATTTATAATCTAACTTTAACAACATTAAAGAAGTCAATTGTGACGTGATCTTTTATCGTTGGTCCATATTAAATGCTTTAAAGTATAATACTTGCATCATAAATTTTGCCTACATTTTAGATACAGTTGTAATTGCAAACAAGGGAAATTGAAAGCCATTGGTATTTGGCAAATACACACAAACAATAAGGCCATGTTCTTTTGCACCATAAAAGAGGGGGGAAGTTAGCCAACCTGCATTCTTTTGCAGACTGTAAGGGTCAACGAAAATGCATCTTACCTTGGATAAATTTTTAAACTTCTCTCTCCCCCTCCCCCAACAAGTGTCATCCTTTTCACAAGTGTATAAATCAAGTTTTATTCATTTCATCTTAACTCTATCTCTTAAGAGGAATCTTTTAACTTTAAGATAAAATTGAGTATTTGTTTCCTCTCATTTCTTATTCCTTAAAGTGTAATCATACAACTTTTTGTTTTCCAATGATACCCCCAAAAAGATAAACAAAAACTCTCATATATAGGGTCAAAATGAATATTTGATAATTTTCAAAATTTAAAATTCAGAACAAGATTCTCTACATTCGGAGTCCAAAGAAAAGAAAAATTCATTAATATCAATATACCCCTCTTAATGTAATTATTACACTCAAAAGTTCAGAGGAAAGAAAAATTCACCAATACCAATATACCCCTCTTAATATAATTATTACACTTTCAGATGTAGAATTAAAATGCCCCTACCAGCAACACAACCCATAGTAAAAGTGATATCAAAAAGAAGTGGTTAGTGCAAAAGAACTTTTTTTTTTTTTTTGATAAATTAACTGCATTTACCTGGGAAAGTCTTAACTGCATTTGCATTTACCTGGATAAACATGGCAAAAGAAGGAAACCTAAATTTTAGGAATCCTATATATTCAGGGCCCCTTCCTTCAAGGTCCTGAACTCCCAATTAAAACTTAAGACCAAAAAGCTACAAAACCAGTTTGAACTCCCAGTTAAAACCAAAAAGTTACAAAACCAGTTTGTCCTCTTTCTTTCCTCCCTCTTTACAGTAATATCTACATGGTCCCCCTCGCATGAAATGATAAAAACAAAATCTGTCTTTCGCCTTCAATGACATATATAGAAGATCCTGTGCTACATATCTCAGATAATAATAAATAAATAAAATAAAATAACCATGAAAACCCGCAGCCGAGGTACCGTCACACATCTTGCTATGGAGTAACAGCCGAAATCCTGGCCAATTTGAAGTGACGAGAAGAAGGAAAACATTGGGGAAAAAAGGTAATTACAACCCTTAGATTTCAAGTCGTATAGAAGCAAGAGCAGTTTCAGTGTCTTTTGTCAGAATAAACATTGCCACTGGCTCGTGATGAAAGGCTGAAACTTATTTATCTCTTAGTTTCAAAGCCCGTCATTAACATCCGCCTGTTTATTATCTCACCACCTCGACCTGTGACAACAAAACAATTCGTCATTACATAAAGCCAGGGGGGATCGGTATCTCTTTCTTTCAGGGTATGGTTTGATATGTACTCTTAGTAGCTTCTGGTTTGGCATAGTGGGTCGTAATCATATGCATCACCAGCCTTAACAAATCGCCCCTTCACACGCCTTCTTACATCAGCCCTTGCCTTGCGAGAAGCATACCTTATTTTCTTCTCAAACCTGTTTGACAGAGATTCATGAAATATCTATCTCTTCATATACTTGATTTTTTTGTACCTATGTTCTTGTTCCATAGAAAATGTGTATAAATTCTAAACCAAATTTTACCAAACAAGAAAACATATGCATGAAAATTAAGCCCTATTTACAACACTTACTGCCGTATCTTCTTCTTTGCCTTATAGCGCATGACAGCACTGTCTCTGCTAGTTGATGGAAATGAATTCTCAGCGCAAGGAGGATGCCATGGTGGCTCACCCATAAGAAGTGCTGGGGACACTCCACAATCTTGGTAGTCTCCACCACTACTTTCTCCAGTCATGCCAGAAAATGAAATTGAGAGTCCAGAATGAGCTTGCCTAGGTGGATAATAAAGGTTTGGTTCAGTTTTTGCACTCATCATGGAATCAGCAGATGCCGCATTGCTGCAAGTAGGCTGCATTGCCTGTATCTTTCCAACTGACATCCCCTGGGAAAGAACATAGATGTCCATTCCATAAGTTCATTTTACATTTAATACCATCTCATAAACAGTGCTAATCCATTATTAGTTTCCATGACATGATTGCCTATTTCTTTTTATATTCTAAAAGATGATAAATTGCACTAACCCTGTTTGCAAACTATAAATTAGACCCGAGAAGTAGAAATCTAATCTTCTCAAAAACATTATTATCATAGTTGTTATGACATTATAGGCAATTCTAGGCGACAGTGAAGTGCTTAGTCACCAAGTGTCATATACCAATCACCATCCTTCTAAATTTAAAATAAAAATAACAACTCTCTTTATTAATAACATTAAGCTTCCTTCAAAATATAGCAAATCATCATATATAAAATATAATGGTATGTTAAATATATTAGTTTCAATGTTTAAAAAGTCACTATAATAATAAGTATTTAATAAAGCAATTTTAAATCAAGTTAGCAACTAAAGAAGGCTATAATTATGCATAATAAAAATCTAAGTTAGAGAATATGGAAAGAGAAAAAGAACAAAGGCTAGAATTACTTCAATATGTCTCTTGCACTTGTAAATGGGATGATTTTTTTCTAGAATTAAGTCTATAGCTATGGAAGGATTGGGGGCTACTAACCAGTGCTACCAAGTTGCAGTAACCCTTCTATAAATTTCAGTCATGTTTGTACCCAACTGAATGCTAATTCAATCAATTCAATTAATTTAGACTCCTGTCATAGTAATTTCAACATCTCCTGTATAATTACTTATCTGTGACTGAAAATGTACATATGACAAAAAAAGTATGCAAGAATGCACCTACCAAGTCTTAACTGTATAGTTTAAACATTTTGTTAGTACTATTCACAAGGCAATGTTACCAAGTCAGTGGACTTGAAGAGTTGACTAAGTTCAAACAGTGGGAGGGTTGTAGTTAAAAATAAAACCTTTTTTTTTTGCTGTTTCATGCCCTTTTTAATGATACTCTTTACCACTAAAAGTCTAAAAACAAAGTTATTAGCTAAAATCAAGTCTCTGTTCCTTGAACATTGATCTTATAAATACAATCTTCTGGCAAGATGTCCAATCTGCAACCAACAAAGCATGATGTGTCACCAGAGCTATATCTAATAATAATTAGAGGAAGCTTTGTAGTTTCCTCCTTTTCTGGCTTGCATGTCATAAAATGAAAGTCATGCATCAGGCCTAAAATATTACCATGCATTTGATATGTTACCAATCAAAATAAAGTTCCAAGTATTATCCCAATTTGGCCATGGATACAACTTAAGGAAAAAGTCTCATAAATGTCACCCAGAAAACGTAATATTAGCTTTTCTTCCTTTCCTGTTAAAGAAGTTTGAAGCACTCCAGTCACCCCAAAAGTAAGGGCTTTTTGTTGGGAAGTGGTTCTCCAAAAAATAAATACCTTGGAAGTGCTTCAAAGAAAGAGACCAAATTTGTGCTGTCACCCCATGTCTGTAGCCTTTGCTTGAGGAATGGTGAGACCATGAATCACCTATTAATTTCTTGTCCTTTTAGTGCTCTAATTGGGATTGGTTCTCCTCTCTCTTTAATTATAGGTGGACTCCTCCCACAAGCGTAGCGGATTTATTTCACCCTAGCTTTTTCCGACAACCAAAGAAGAAAGGAAGGGTGATGTGGAGAATAACAAGGGCAACTATCTTGTGGGCTGTGTGGGAAGAGAGAAATAATAGGATTTTCCAAGGGAAAGAAAAATCAGCTCCCGAAGTTATTGAAGGGATCACCATCAAGGCAGTACATTGGCTAAAAACTCTTGAACTGTTCAAGGATGTCTCTATAGACGATTTGTTTAGAGGCTGGAGTATTTTAGCAAGGTCTTCTACTTCATCACCTACCATACAAGCAGTTTGGTCCCCTCCTATGCAGTGTAATGTCAAACTGAACTTTGATGGCAGCTCTATTGGGAACCCCGGACCTTCTGGAATAGGGGGTGTGTTTAGAGATGTGGAAGGAAAAACCCTAGCTTTGTATTCTGGTCCAATAGGTTTGGGGGACTCGCTTAGAGCTGAAGTATTGGCTCTCTCTCTCTCTCTCTCTCTCTCTCTCTCTCTCTCTCTCTCTCTCTCTCTCTCTCGTCGCTTGCCATATCTCCTTTACTTTTCTCTTTGTTTTCTGGCACAGGGCTACTAGTAAAGCATTTTATTTATCATCCACAAAAAAAAAGAAAAAAGAAAACTTTTTAAGAATAAATATGTAAAGCAATCTCTTTTCAGATATTATTACATTTAGATATATTCACACAGTTCTATTACATTTAGAGGATACAAAAGCAAAGAAACAAACTCTAACTTACTGATATTCAAAGTCTGAAGCCACACTCAAATCTGTTTTGCTTTCTCAGAGATCAGAGTTCAGTTTTACCAAACGCCACATATGACTCTTAATATCCAATTAGGATTTAGGGAAACTAACTCATGTAGTATGTAAAACCAACCCCTAGTCTTACTAAAAGACTAGTAGTGACTCAAATAATCAGAAATAGCAACTGAAGATTTAAGACAATGACCCTAATATCCATAAATACAAAAAATACAAAAATCCCACATTTGACTAATCTGCTTCTAAATTACTGGTTTTCTTTCTTGGGGTTTTGTGGAGATGAAAAAGTTACTTTTCACTGCAAATATTTAGTGCCCAAACAACTCAGAATATGCATCCATTAGAGTTTCAGGTTTAGATTTATCCATTTTGACCTCAAGTTATTTGTCAATTCATGCTTTCATGGCTCACCATCAATTTCTTAGTTTGAATTTGATTAATAATGTATTGTGAAATAGATACAATAAAAAGATCTCAACCTCTAGAAACAAGTTCAGTCAATGTTTTCTTAAGAAAATATCTTAAGCTACAAGAAAAAGATCCAATGGAATGTCCGAACCTACCTAAAGTTTCTAAATAAAAACAGTATAATCTAATCAATGTGTTATTTTCATTTTTACAATACACCTAGCTGTGCCCCTATCTGATACATCCATATTCAGGTTCAGGTTAGCGGAGGAGTTGTCAAGGTTCAGGTTAAATTTAGATTACATGTGCAGACCTTGCTAAATATCTTCTTTAGATCTATATGCACTATATTATCTTACCCAGCCACCCACCCCCAGGTGTCTTTTCGTCAAAAAAGACCCCACCCTGCTCCATTGAGTAGAGTCAGGGTCTAGTCCAGTCAAGTCAAGATGGACCTGACATGTACCACACTATTGACATACTTAACTGTCAAGAAAGCATGGAACCTGATATGCACCCAATAATTTTGAAGCTCCTTTACAAACAACAACAGTCATAATAAATAACAGTATACAAGAAGAAAAAATGCAATACTATAGAAGAATGGGTTGTGGAGAGAACCTCTGCTACAAAATCATCTTGATAGTTGGAATCAGCACCAGAAATGTCCTTTATTCCAAACAGATTGTCAAGCCCGCCATTTTCAAAGAGCTGCTCTGATTGATTTTGGGATATGCCAAAAAGCTCTTCATAGTTCTCGAAATTTAAGTCAACATCAGAGACACTGAAATCTTCACAAAGATCATCACCTTCACCAAGTCCTAGGTCCTTTGTTCCAGGACAGCTTAGCTGCAAGGATAGGAGAAGGATTTCCACATTTACTTAAGAAAAACAGGGATATAAAACTTTTTTGAGTACAATTGGAAGGTAACTAGATTATTCCCTACTTTTTGTCTCATTTACTAAACCGAGTCATCATTCTATGCAATAAAGATAAATTCATAAGAATTTTGCACACACATTTACCTTAACCATGTACAGAAAAAGGAAGCTATCATAACCTTGTAGCATAAAAGAGATAAAGCCAACTGTAAAACATGATCACAGGTTTAGCAACAAGCCACTCCACAGCATGTAAGATGCCCATTGCAAAATCTGGATGGAAGCTACTCCAGGTTAAGTTCAATTCTTAAAATTTTAAATAACTGTAAGTGCACAAGAATTGTCAACAAAATTAATATTTTGGGCTTCAGGAGATTCTTCTTCAGAAAGTGACTGAGATAGGAAATGGAAGTAGTGCCTGTGAAATTGACTCACAAGTACAGTCTAAATAGAATGTAAAATCTGACCACATGTGCAATGTATTGATATATTATGAGAAACCTTATTAAAACAATTTTGTTTGCATGTATGCAGCATAAAAACGTAGTAAGTTGGTTTATTTAAAACATTAAAAGCACAAAAATTGTTAAAAATTAGAGACATGCAGTATATAATTGTCCACCTAAATAAAGCAGTTATTTTCTGGCACATGGATATCAGACATCATCTAATTTCAAAAATGGAGTGTCCTTGTTACATTGTAGGGAATATTCAACTTACTTGCTAGGAGATGGTGTTATATTTCAATAATTGGATATTCGATGGCTCTTTTCTTTTAAATCAAGCTTTACTTGTTCAAATATCATAATAAAGTTGTTAGGAACTGCCTAACCCAGGGACTCTTCCGAGGGAGCCTGCCTCCTGAATGAGAGAGAGAGAAAGAGATAGATAGAGAGAGAGAGAGAGAAAGAGAGATTGTATTCCCAAATTGATAATCCCCTCCTAGCTTCCTTTCCTTATTTATATACTGCTGTTACAATTCTGTTATACCCGCCTCTCCACTTGTCCAGTTTGTTAGTTTGTTTGTTCTAGTGGTTGGCTGTTAGTTACATTCTTTAAAGGCTGGCGTGGCCTTTTTCTTGTACACTTGTATTCCTTTTATTTGTGTCTCAACAGTCCCTCCTCCCTTGAAAGCGACCTTGCCCTCAAGGTCAAGATGTGGAAATCTATTCTGTAAATCCAAGTAAGGTTCCCGAGTTGCAACCTCAATTGGGAGACCTGACCATACCACCAATGCCTCTGGTTCAATGTGATTCCCTTTGCGTATCCACCTGAAATCTGTTCCTTAGGTTCTTGGAAAATCACTAAGAACTTCTGAAGTAGCTGCTGTAGTTGTGTGCGGCCTTCTTCGGATCTGCTTCCTTGGGCTAGAATGGAGTTGTTCCCGTGGGAGTCTATCTGCATTAATATGATGTGGGTTGGGTCTACTGCCTGTTTCCTTAGGGAGGCGAGACTAATGGGTCCTGGACCCTTGGACAGCTGCCCTTGAATATGCACCTGTGAGCTGCCCACTTGAAAATCCATGGTGAGGCGAGCCCAATCACATATCACCGGCCCTAGTTGTCTTAACCATTGGACTCCGAGAACTACATCCGCTCCACTGATTTCCAGGGGGTGTAGATCTACCTCGAACTCATGTCCTTGTATCTTCATCTTTAATTCTGTGCACGTATTATCGCACACCAGTTTGCTCCCATTAGCTACGTGCACCCGGAAGGCTGTACATGGTTGGACCGGAATCCCTAGTTGTCTGACCAATGTTTAGGTAATGAAATTGAGAGTGCTGTCACTATCTATCAGAACTGACACATGGCGCCCTTGTACCAGTCCGGTTACTCTCATAGTTTGAGAAGAAGCAAGACCGATCAAGGCTTGCAGGGATACTTCCGGGTATTCCTTTGTCCATTGCCTCCATTCTTGGTTGTCAATTGGCTCTTCAATGTCTGTTGATTTCTCGACATATTCGGTTTCAGGTTGAAGGAAGAAAACTTGAAGGATCTTACAGCGATGGCCTGGCCCGAATTTGTCTTCACATGCATAACAAAGGCCCTTTTCCCGACGGGCTTGCATCTCAGCCCAGGTTAACCTCTTGGCTGAGCCGGGGCCTGAACCAGAGTTGGCGTCCTTGCCTGTGATTCCTACTCCTGATCTGGGCTCCGGTTTACCCAAGATACCTGGTTCTGGGTTTGATATACCTGTTATGATCACAGCTCCTAGAGGTTGATTAATCCTTCTTGCCCGATTCAGTTTGTCTTCATGTAGTCGAGCTAATGCTACTGCTTCAAGAACGGTGGTGGGCTGCATGGCTTTTACCTCCAGTCGCAATTCTTCCCTGAGTCCACCAACAAAACTGCCAACAAGTGCGCTTTCTGGCCAACCTTGCACACGCACAGCTAATCTTTCGAACGCCATCTGATAATCTTGGACAAAGCCGGTATGTCGTAGCTTAGCGAGGCTTTCATCATAGTTCTCAAAGGCCGAGACTCCAAATCGCATGGTTAAGGCGTCGATGAAATCTGCCCATGTGGCTCTTGGGTGCCGTCGCCGGTACCACTGGTACCAGACGATCGCGTCTCCTTCCAGGTGTGCAGAAGCTAATGAGACACGATCAGGTCCCTGTATGTCATGGTAATCAAAGTATCTTTCTGTTCGCAGAAGACAGGATGTGGGATCTCCCCCTGCAAAGATGGGAAACTCGATTCTTGCTATTCTTGATCCGCTTCAATGATTGGTGTCATTGCACTCTTCCGGATTCGGCGCAGGTGGTGCCTATGCCAGTTGTTCAAGCAAGGATGCAAAGCTTTCTTTGATTTCTTTGACGTCAGCCGATATTCTTTGCATATCTCCTTCCATGTTGTTGACTCTGTTCTCCATTGCAGATGACCTTGTGCTTGGCATCTTGGCTCTGATACCAACTTGTTAGGAACTGCCTAACTCAGGGATTCTTTCGAGGGAGCCTGCCTCCTAAATGAGAGAGAGAGAGAGAGAGATAGATAGAGAGAGAGAGAAAGAGAGATTGTATTCCCAAATCGATAATCCCCTCCTAGCTTCCTTTCCTTATTTATATACTACTATTACAATTCTGTTATACCCGCCTCTCCACTTGTCCAGTTTGTTAGTTAGTTTGTTCTAGTGGTTGGCTGTTAGTTACATTCTATAAAGGCTGGAGTGGCCTTTTCTTGTACACTTGTATTTCCTTTATTTGTGTCTCAACAAAAGTACCAAGTAGCCATTTATCCACATGCCAATAGTGACACCTAGTAGCATTGTTTCGTTAAGCTAAGCTTTTAGTTGTTGAAATATCATAGTTAAACACCAACTAGCTTTTTATTCAAATGTCATTCAGAAGTCTGAATGATATTGGTTTCTGTGCTGTGAATGCAGTTGCAAAGAAGCAACAACATCGGCATGCATTGCATTATGAAAAAGAGTAAATCTAGGTAAGACCCTAAGTATAATGCAGTTTCACATGCATGGAAAGGGCTGTCCAAATCATTTAATGAAAACACAGTAAAATACCACTCATGAGGAGGAAAAAGAATTTCATTGAGGAAGAGATTTCCCCATGTAAAGTCCATTATGTCTTAAACAAGTAAAAGTATATAAACGTAAGCATTTAATCGATAGGATAATTTAGGGAGAGAACAGGAAAACATAGAACAATCCAAAAAAAAAATTCTAGGAAAAGATATGGATATCCAATCAGTCCCAAAAATTTAGCATGGGAAACCTCTCATGTTGAACCAATTGAATAATGGGCCCCATTCCACAGGATGTCTGCAATGCACATCTGTATGTAAAAGTTCGATTGTCCATGCAGCACATGTTTTGGGACCTGAGGCCTCCAAATTCCAAAGTTGTTGCACCTTTTAGATAATAGATATTCCAAAGCTGTAAATCACCTTTGGTGTGGTTGAATCCATGGAACCAGCCAGCTGATCTACATCATAAGGAATGGGGTTTAGAGCAGGCACTGAAGATGATCCCATCAAAATTCCAAATTTATCCATATTTTCCAGCTCATTCAGTATATTGTCACCAGAAAGGTCTATCATGCTGTTATCTTCAGGAGGCCCCCAACGGTTACTGATACTGTTGTCATCAATGCTCATTAAACCCAATTCTTGCTCGCAGTTAGAATTGTCTATAGAAGGGGAATCAATGATAGATGACCAGATCCTAGAAAGCTCTGCTGCTGAAGGACAGCCAGAGTAACAGTTGATTGTTTGCCTTTTATGTGCTGAACCCAAGGTAGAGCTCCCATGCCCATTCCAATCACAACTTTGGCAAAGTGAGATTTTCTCTTCAACACATCTAACTATGGCAGACTGGGAATTGCATCTTTCACACAATAGAGTCCTTGAATGACGTCTTGATAAGGCATTGGCAGAATGAACATTTCGATCACAGGACAAGCATAAGCAAGCAGCATCAGATCTGCAGTATACCATGGATCTTTGTTCCCCACAGAAATCGCAAAGCTGACCCATGTTTCAGTGACTCCTTTCCCTGGGAACAGAGCTAACCAACCAAAGGGGAAGCCTGAATAGGGTCTACACTTCAAAAAGTGTGTTACCAGGATAATAACTATTTCACTGAAATAGGCTGTCTGAAAGAACCACAATCCTGCTGAATTTGTCTACAACCTTCTAAATTTAGTAATAACCCTGTAACAAGAGAAAACAGTTTGCAGAAAACAAAAGAAAATGGTATCAGTATAAAGAACAAAAACAAGAGGATGAAACTTTAAATGCTGACAATTTACAGTTGTAGAGTTATATTTTATTGTTTAAAAGGAGGTACAAAAAACAAAGATTGATTGATGACTATTTTCATCTATGTTAAGAGAAAATTGTTGTCTACACACTTTTCCAGGCAACAACACTCCAAAAAATGTTACCAAACACTCCGACCAAGAAAATGGCAAATGAACTAACCTCAGAGAAGTTGTATTGATATGATACATGCAGTCACGCATTATCTTTACCCATTAACAAAGTTCATGAATGCTTCGAAAAAAATTTGTATAAAAATTTGTCGAGCATCATCGATCTTAGAAATGGGGGAGAGGGTACAAACAAGAATCTTTCTTAACATAAAAAGGAAAGGTAGTTGGAGGAGGAGACGAGAGAGAAAAATAGACCAGAAAACTGCTATTTATAAAAGACTCGATGGAAGTCAAGATCTTCGAACAATTGTATTTAAACGCAACCATTCCCTTCTCTTACCCCGATAGAAATTTTTAAACCAAATATACAAGAATACTGGGAATAAAGGATAAAAGAGATCCGGTTCTTCTCAAAACGAAAAAAAAAAAAAGGAAGAATTTAATTAATGGATTCTTTCTTAAATGTAAGGAAACTGAAAATTTCTCCCTCAAAAGCTCTTCTTTAATTGTTTATCATAAGAACAAAAGATTAGATATTGCACACAAGCTGACGGTTCAAAGCCACCCTGAAACTGAAAAACTCAAACAAGAAAAAGAAAAAAAGCCGACAAGGACTTCAACTACATAGTTTACATTGTTGACCTATCAAAATTCATACTTGAAAACTTGAGGTTTAACAGAATTCCCTCAGATCACGAGAAAACCATCACAGTTGATCAACAACTTCTCGAGAAAGCTTACATCAGAATCTCCTCCTTCAGTAATTCCAGTAAATCATAAATACAACAAGCAGAGAAACTGTTAGCCTGAAACTCCGAAATAGTTTCCCAAGAAAAATGTGCACGGTACACCGCACACCTCAAAAATGAAACAACAACTTGTCACACGGTTTCCTCGTCATCGAACAAACCAAAAATCGGATGAAACAAAGAAACGAATTATGTGCCGATGAGAATTCGAACTCCTTAATTTAAAAAAAAAAAAAAAATTGAAAAAAGAAACCGTCAACTCCGTTCTAAAAATTGAAGAAAAAACGAAGAATATCGAAAATGTAAAAAACAATACTAGAATTGAGAGAATTACCTTAAAAGAGAAGCCAAAGCGTGAGATTGGAACGAAAACAGAGAGAAACACCTGCAATGACGGGAACAGAATGGGGAGAACAGGAGCTCGGAGGGTTACGAAGCTTTGTTGCAAAGAATTTTTGCATAAAACCCTAATGGAAGAAGAAGAAGAAGAAGAAGAAGAAGAAATCGTCCAGAGATTCTCGGGGGTCTGGTGTGGTGTGGTGTGTCGTGGTGGAGGAACTTGGGATAGAAGTACAAGCAGGCAAGGCCCACCTTTTTCTTCCTGTAAAGTTAGGCTTTACTTTACTTTAGGCCCCCCCTTCCCTTTTTCCCTTTGTTGGAAATAAAATAATAGGAAAAGCGAGTCACAAGTCACAACACAGGCCACACCACTTGAGATTAATTTTCTTCTTTTATTCTTCCGGATAAGCGTTTTTTTGTAAGTAAATATTATATTTTAAGTTATTCACAACACAACACAGGCCACCACGGAAACCAACGCAGCGAGAGTTCACACCTGCTACCAACCTTCCGCTCCCAACAAATCCCAATTAACCACTGCAGCCGTACATTGGGAACATTTTCCCATAGATATACTATACACTGATGAATGGGTTTGTTGGAAAATGTATGGAGTGTTTGTTGGTAGCAGATCCCCACCCACGGACACGGAGAGACTGACTGACTTGCGAGCGTGTCATCGTCATCGATGGGAAACTATTATTTAATATTTATTATATTAGAAATTAGCCTGCCTACCCCTGGTTTTGGAAAAACAAATGCATATGAGATGAAATGAGACCGCCTCCAAATCCCACGTTTTGCCCTTTTTGCGCTTTTTACCTTTATTTGGCCACTTGTCCCCAGAATACACTGTACAGTGTATAGTATTGCCGGTCTATGGAAATTAGGGATGAACGAGGGCCGGCCGGTTGGTGGTCTGGCCCTGGCCCGGGCTCTGTTGGACAGGGCCCCGAGCCCACAGGGCCACAGCCCACCCGGAGACCCAGCCTCCCCCGCAATCTTGGATCTGCTGGTTATGTCCTACTCCCATGTCCCATGACTCCCATCCCATGCAATTAGACCTGTTCATGGGCCGGGTGGCCCGACGGGCCGGCCCGGCCCGGCCCGACTCCCGGACGGGCTTGAACAGGATTTTTGGCCCGCGGGCTTAACCTTGGGCCAAAAAGCCCGGCCCGCATAAAATTCGAGCCGGGCTCGGGCTTTGCTAAAATAGCCCGGCCCGAGCCCGACCCGGCCCGATTTATAGTTAAACTTAAGTAAATCCGGCCCAACCTATAGTTAAACCTAAGTAAAAACCCTATGTGATGTCTATTTGAATAAATTTTTTGATTTGAGGTCATTGATTCACTTGTAGATCCATTGTTCATTTAAATAGGGGAAAAAACATTTAAATTAAAATAGAAAATGTCAGAAAATTTTGAATTTCTTTTATTAGATCGGGCTTCGGGCTCGGGCTCGAGCTTCGGGCTTTTCATCAGGGCCGGGCTCGGGCCCAAATTTGTAGGCCCGTTGGTCGGGCCGGGCTCGGGCTCGGGCTTAACAGTTTTCTGTTAATAAAGAGTCAAAGCCCAGCCCGAGCCCGGCCCGTTCCGGCCCATGAACAGGTCTACATGCAATGTATCCAATTAAACGTGGGCAAATATCATCCCGGTCATGTGCTTGAGCTTAAACAGTCCTCATAGCTCTTGTAGCAGTGCATCGGAAATATCTTCTAATAAAAAAATAGAGATCTTAAAACAAAAGGATTTTTAGTGTTCAGTCCACATCAGAATTGGGAAATTATTTTCTCAAATGTATTTATTCCCAGCTCCCCTATAAATAATGAAAGTTTTTTTTATTAAAATTATTCTTTATTTTTTATTTGAGAAAGGGTATAAAAATCATTTTATTGTACCTTTAATGGCTACTAAAATGTCCATATTTGTGTATTTAGTCTATCTCTAATTATAAGGGTTGAAAATGTAACTTCAATTATTACTTTCCATTTCATTTAATTCTTTCTCATTAAGTCTTATACTTAAGGTATTAACTCTCATTTTCTCTTATTAAATCTTATATTTAATTTATTTTTCATTAGTAAATACTACTAATTAGATCTATGTCAATATTTTTAACAATATAAACCCATATATTTTAAAACTGACTCAAAAACAAAATCATAATTAAGAAATAAAAATGAAATACATAATTTAAGACCGACCAAAAATGAAATAATTTTGAAATATACATTTATTATTTAACTCATAGATTAAATCAAATTTTTTTTCTAAATAATAACCAATTTTATGGATCATAAATTATTTGATATGAGTTTTGTTTTTTGTTTCTCTAGTGGATGTAACTACCATTTGAAGGCCATACATATATTATGAATAATGCATGCCCCCACTAATTAAAGGTCCTCAATATGTCACTACATGAAAATATGTATTTACATATTTTTGTATGTAGGTATATAGTCATGTTGGGTTTAGATCGGCCTCAAGCTACTTAACCCAACTTGAAAAATTAAAAACAAAAAAAAAAACAAACAAACTTTTGGGCCTAGGCTCGGACTAGCCCAAAGATCGAAAACCCAAGCCCAACCCATCTAAAATTGTAGGCTAGGTTTAGTCCAAGCTTGGGCTAGATCCACCCAAGTTGCAACCCTAATGGTTTCCTTGCAAGGTTCATTAGTTCATAAGAAGTAATTTGTCACACGGAGTAGTGTTTTCAACCCAATGTGGACCATGCTGGTTAGAACGTCCGAACTGCCTCTCGGTCAAGATTTTGGGTCCAATTGGCATCAAAACTATTATTTGGTCAAAACCGTTTGACCTAAGTGGTTCAACAATTGATCACGGGTGGTTACACACTCAAGATTTTGTAGTGATCTTGTTTCATATTGAGTAACTTTTCAAGATCTATGCATCTCCAAATGTGCCTTCCTTATTGTTTTATATGAATGGCAACGGGGTGGAGCGGAGCTAGGTTTTGCCTGCTCCATCCCCAAACCCAAACTCAAATGCCCCACCTCGAACCCCTACAGAGCTAGAAATCCTAATCCCACCCCATCCCCATGAGGAACAGGGATCCTCAAATTTACCCCGCTCCACCCTAGTCATTCCTACTTGTATACTTAAAAACTTATTTTTATATTTTTTTCAAACCAACCTAGAACTATTTTATATTATGTAATATATAATATGTTGCATAATATAGTCAAGACAAGTTTGCAGCCAGGGTAGGGGTGTAGGTGGTGTGATCCGAAGCATGTCGTTAAGCACTTTGAAATACCAGTTTAATATTTATAAAATTTTTCGATTCTCAAACAAATACTAACGCAATAAAGGGATGAAAACGGGTCGTATCCACAGGGAAGCGAGGGAAAAGTTAATATACACTCAAATCCGAACAAGAGAACACAAGAGGGAAGTGCAAAAATATAAAAATTAATTAATTAAACTGAGAAAAATATAGAATTCGAACAATACTGAAAGTTAAAAGTGCAGAAACATAAATAAATACAGAAATAATTTAACAAAAGAAACGAAATAAAAATCTGTAATCCGATCAGAGGTAGCAATCTCCGGATCACTCCGAATTGCAAATCTGTAGAAAATAAAATGAAGATCAAATGGAATGAAAATAAACTACACAAAGTAAATAACAAAATTGGAATTGAAAGAACAAAAAATTAAAACTAAAATAAAGTAAAAGTGGTTAGGATCCGATTCCAGAGGTGGCACTAGTGGTGTTGGCAAACTACAAGTAGGAACCCCTCCTCTTGCCTGGGCATCCTCCTCTTCCTCTACTCTTGAACTTCTCAAGATCAACCTTCCATCTTACCTGAGGGCAGAATCCAACCCTTTCTTAAGAGCCCTTGGGTCCTTTTTATAGAGAAGGGTGAATACAACTGGGATTAGAGAGAAAGAGGGGGGTGGCAGTTGGGTTTTAGCAAAAATATGGGTGCCCTAGGGTTTAGAATGAAGGGTTAGGATAGTTCTAGGGTGATCCTAAGGCTGAGAAGAAAAGGAGAAGGCACCCAATATTATGTAAGGTTGTTGAGATTTAATGGCTAAAGGCTAAATGGTGAAGATTAGAAGTTAGGTGGCTCCTAGGGTTAGAATGCTAAAAAGATAGTGCCCTAGAATGGATGGTGGAGATTAGAAGGGATGAAAGGTGAGGATTTAGCAATTAGGGGCGGCTAGGGTTTGTTAAGAGTGAAAAGAATGGGTTAAAAGGCGCCTTAGGGTTTGCTAAGGCGTGGGGAGCATGCTAATATAGTAGGAGGGGCGCCAAACTAGGTTTAGCAGCTAGGAGGTGCCCTTCTGCTTTCAGTTTTTCACAAAAACACCCCTTTCTCAGCTGGACTCCACACCAGCTTCCCAAAAATGACAATTCAACCATGAAACCTTCCCAGTTTTGCACAGAATTTGCATAAAGACCCTCAGAGGTCACAACATTGAAATTAACTAGGAAAAGGACACAATTTGACTACTCTAAGGCCGAAAATACCCTTGAATTGATGCCCTTAAGGCATCAAAATGCAGAGTTATCAGTAGGCACCTCATTTTTGAGCCATTCGTTCTTTTCTAGTGCTTCAAGCTTCAAGCATGCTTCAACTAACCTCAATGAACCTGGGGGCATTTTTGGAATTTTTAAAAAAAAAATTGAACTTTAGGATCCAACACCATAGGTATGTAGAGCCTAAAAATCCAAATCCGATGACACCAAGATCACCCAAATTCGATACCATTTACACCTTCATCTTAAGGCTCGAAGTTAAAACTGATTTCAATCGTCCAATCGGGATCATTTTGATCAAGAACCTTATCTCAAGTCAAATAAAAAACCCAACACCATAGTAAAGTAGAGCCCAAAAATCTAAACCTGATGACACCAAGATCACCAAAATCCGATACTATTTACCCCTTCATCTTAAGACCCGAAGTTGGAACTAATTCCAGTTGTTCGGTCAAGATCATTTTGATCCTGAACCCTATCTCAAATCAAATTAGAAATCCAACACCATAGGCACATAGAGCCCAAAATTCCTAATCTGACAACTCCAAGATCACCCAAATCTGACACCATTTACTTATTCATCTTAAGATCTGAAGGCAGAATTGATTTTGATCGTTCGATCGAGATCATTTTGATCCTAAATCTTATCTCACATCAAATCATAAATCCAACACCATAGGCATGTAGATCTCGTAATTCCAAATCCAACACTACCAATATCACCCAAATCTGACAACACCAAGATCGGAACCGATTTCGATCGAGATCAATTTTTATTATAAACCATATCTCTTATGAAATCAAAAATCCAACCCATTAGATGCATAGAGCACGAAATTACAAGTCTAATGATACCATGATTGTCTAATTCCAACACTATTTACCCCTCCATCTTAAGACCCAAAGATAGACTCAATCCGGACTGGCCGTTTGGAATCTTCTTCGCTTCAACTTCATACCTTGGGATCCATACAACCAAAACTTTCTCCTAGCCTATAAACCATCTTAAAATTTAAAATTTAACCAGACAATGAGCATTTAATCAATCAAGCTAGTCATCTAAACTTGAAATGTTTACTTTAGGCAAATTAGTAAAATTTTTCACTTATTGTCTTGATTAAGCGGAAAACCTTTAAATCTCATCCATTGATCTCCCCAATCTCAAATCTCAACCCTCCATTCCCTTCTAGAATCCTCTCCAAAACTCTATAAATATCCACCCCTTCTCCCACACAAGGACAAACATTCTATCCTAGAAACATTCTAACCTAGAGGAAACCCATGCAAATACACTCACACAACCATTAGCCACATCCAAGAGCTCCCCCATTCACTTTTCCCACGTCCTTAAAGTCCCTCCACATCAATCTGAAGTCAAAGCAATCATGCTTACATCCATAGTATGAAACATTTAACATGAATCATTCTAGAAACAAACAAATTAAAGCAAAACGCATAAACAGAACAGTGCTCCTATACCAAATGGGCAACATACTAAACTTCTTGACTTCGAAAAGGGACCAAAGATCCTCCTTAAAGCCAGAGGAAGACTGTATATGTTCCTTGAGCATCTAATACTACACTCGGATGCACGACATACAAGTCCTGATGCTGATACAAAGACGACAATAATCATGACAGGTGAACATCAACAGATTTTCCATGTCTTTATTAGTTTGTGTTTCAAAGTTCACAAGTGAAACTTGCTTAGCTGTCTCATTTGCGCATTCTCTTCATTGTAATAACATTTAGGGGGCGTTCTTTTTTTAGATTTTGAGAGGGGGAAAGTTGGTCAGTGGGATTTTGGTTCTTATTGACCAAGAATTTCATATTCTTTTTTCAAATTTATGTAGGGACCAATGAAAGTTTATTTTCATAGGTATCACTTATGTGGGTAAATGGTACACATTTCCTAGGTGGGTAAATAACTTTCCCACCTAGGGGGAAAGTTGCCAACACTTGAATGGGACAAAGATGCCCCTTTTAATAATGGATTTTTATGGCTAAAATGACCATTACCTTATTTATACGAGAAATAAAAGAACATGGATACATACACTTACCTATATTTCTTAGGAAAAACTTACCCAAATAACTGCATTTACCCGGATAAGTAACTTATCAAAAAACAGACAGAACCTTAAGCATATTTTTCTTTCTTGGTTATCTTTAATAGGTTAACTAGGATTGGCATCATGCGTTCACTTTTTCTAGACTTGTAATTCAACATTGGCACTCTTAAGCATCACACTTGGCAACTCTTAAGCATCATACTAGGTATCAGCCCCGTTTTAACCCTCACCTACCTAATAGCATGTTTTAACATTAAAACTGTTACTAATTATTTCCATCATTTTAAATTTTAGAGTAGTATTCATCCCCCGATCATCCCACTTTTGCTTGCATTTATCACCCAATTCACAAACCCCCGACTTAGGACTTGATTAATTAGTTATTTTGTCATGACCTTTCATATTTATTTTTTTCCGGATATTATTCCTCACTAATTAAGCATCACATCTGTCACACCACCAACCATCTTCCATTACATTTTTCATAGCACCTCTTTTATTGGATCAACACTAAGTTCCTCTCCTACCCAACCATCTAGGCACTAGTCAATCTTTAGTTGGCACCGTATTAATTCAGTTTTGTTTTTTTTTTGTTTTTTTTCTTTTTATTCAACAAACACTATCATTTAAATAAATTCTTTGATCATCATATGTATAATTCATTAGTGAGTCATGCAATTTATTTATTATTTCGAATTTTTAGTTCATTGATCACTATCTCATATCCTTTAATATAGTGTTTTACTAATTTGATCCTTCTTTGACTTTGCATAGTTAATATTGTTCATTCATTCTTAGTAGTTTCACTTAGGCTGTGTTTGGTTTGAAGGAAAAAGTAGGGAGAGGTAGGGAAACCTTTACAAATCTTGTATAGGTTTCCCTACCTTTCCCTTCCTTTCCCTACCTTTTCCTTCAAACCAAACATAGCCTTAGATATCAATTTATTCTTTTAGTGAGTTATGTCTTCTTTTCATCTAAAACGGTTTGTCTTGCCTAGTTGTTAATTGAATAGTTATATATATATATATATTTGTGGATATTAGTATGTGGTAATTTTGATGTTTCAAGCACCAAAATTATGAAAATTTCCTTGGAGTATTGGTGAAGTAGAAGCCGGTTCAACCAGGTGTGTGTGGGGTGCCTAACACTTCCCCACACCATACCTTGGCCCCCAAACCCTAAGAATCTCTACTCCCCATTGGGCAACGAATCACCAAGAAAACTTTTGATTTTCTTGAAAAATCCCAGGTTTTCCTAAATTCCCATTTCACAAAAATTTAGGTAGCGACTCCATATTCCGTTTCCCTTTGGTTCAGGTATCTACACAAGGCCAAGTGGACAAATACCATCCCCATTGATGTTGCACAACCTAGTTGCTCCCTGTTGGAGGATAGCTCGGACGCCAGGCTAGTGATGTCACCTGGTCAAGCTGCAAAACAAGGCTATCAAAGTGTCCAGGGTGCTTTTACCGGGTGTCGGCACTCCGATGCTTAAGTCAGCGATGTGGAGATTTGAGAGAGCTGAGAGCTTAATTATAAGAGAATATGAGAGCTAAATCGCACGCACCTTGTGAGGCTAGAGGTGAGGCCTTTATATAGGCAAGCGGTTGTGGGCCTCACAATGCATGTCTTGTGTGTCCGGAAGCGTGTCGTTAAGCACTTCGGAACACCAATTTAATATTTATGATTTTTCCGATTCTCAAACAACTACTAACATAGTAAAGGGATGAGAATGGGTCGTATCCATAGGGAAGCGAGGGAAAAAGTAATATACACTCAAATCCAGACAAGAGAACACAAGAGGAAAGTGCAGAAATATAAAAATTAATTAATTAAATTGAGAAAAATAGAATTCAAACATTGCAGAAATTAAAAGTGAAAAAAAATAAATAAATACAATAACAAATAAATAAAAGAAACTAATTAAAATGCCTATAATCCGATCAGAGTTAGCAACCTCCGGATCTCTCATTCGACCCTCGAACTTCTCGAACTAGGTCCGTCTTACCTTGCCGAATTCTAGATCTACAAGAAAAGAAAATGAAGATCAAATAGAATGAAAATAAATTGCAAAAAGGAAATAACGAAACTAGAATTGAAAGAACTAAAATTAAAACTAAAGCTAATGGTTGGGATCCGAATCCAAAGGTGGCAGTAGTGGTGTTGGCGAACTGCAAGTAGGAACCTCTCCTCTTGCCTGGGCGTCCTCCTCTTCCTCTACCCTTGAACTTCTCAAGATCAGCCTCGCTTCTTACCCGTGTGAATTGACCAACCCCTTCTATAGAGCCCCTGCGGCCCTTTTTATAGAGAAGGGTGGACACAACTAGAAATAGGGAGAAAGATGGGGGGTGACTGAGATTTAATGGTAGGGGAGCTGAATGGTGAGGATTACCCTAGGGTTTAAAAGCTACAAAGGAGAGCCCTAAAATGGATGGTGGAGATTACACAGCTGGGGCGGCTAGGGTTAGCTAAGGAGGAAAAGAATGGGTTAAAATGGCTCCTTAGGGTTTACTAAGGAGAGGGGACCATGGTAATACAGTAGGATGGGCACCAACTGGGTTTAGCAGATAGGAGGCGCCCTCATATTCTCAGTTCTTTACAAAAACACCCCCTCTTTCAACTAGTCTTCACACCAACTTCCCAAAAACTACACTTTAGCCAAGAAAACTTCTCAGTTTTCTACATAATTTGCACAGAGACCCTCAGAGGTCACAACATTGCATTTAACTGGGAAAAGGACATACTTTGACTTTTCTAAGGCCGAAAATACCCCTGAATTGATGCCCTTAAGGCATCAAAATGTAGGGTTATCAGTGTCCGAGATCATCGGCCCATTTTGTCTAGAGTTAGCTTTACACCCGAAGATGGACTTCGACTAAGCTAATAAGACTTATCCAAGTCCGTCAGAATCGAGCGAGGAGAAGATAAGATCTGTTGACGTATGTCGTGATCCCGAAGAGATCGGAGACAGCTGGCTTGCTTCTAGAAGGGGACTATGTGGCACCTCGATAGGTCGGTGCATGTAATTGAGCTACTCGGGCCTCAGTCTAGCTGGATGACCCAAGGTGACTGAAATCACTGAGGTGTCATCACGTCATTCCGTCATTCCATGTTTCGTCACATCATCGATCGAGCCAAATTATCCCTTATCAATTGCCCCCCACTCCCGAGCCCAATGTAGTCAACTCAGGGCTCAACCACTCTAGGGGGCTGAGCCAAATTACCCCTCAGTAGTAGGCTCAGTCACTCCAGGGGTCGGCGTGCTGAACATGCACTTGGTGACAAAGTTGGCAAGGACCTGCTCTTTGGTTGTTGGGCGCGACTCAAACTAGATGTCATATTCACTCAACTCGATGGCCAACTTCGTCAACCTTCCCGAGACCTCGGGCTTCTGAAGAACATACCTCAAAGGTTGATCAATTAGGACTACAATGATATGGGCTTAAAAGTAGGGCTAGTGATATCGAGGTACTTGGTCTCAACTACATGCAATACTTTACTTATATAGTAGACAAGTCATTGCACCCTGTCTACTTCTCAAATTAGTACCGAGCTAACCACCTCGTCGCTCGCGGAGGGGTAGAGTTTTATCTCGTCTCCGGGTTCTGGTCTAATCAACAATGAAGGTGAACTAAGGTACCCTTTGAGCTCATCAAACGCGAGCTGGCACTCCTTGGTCCACTTAAAGTCTTCGTTATTCTTTATGGCCTTAAAGAATGGGAGATGTCGCCCAACCAACTTAGACATAAATCGGTTCAGGGCATCTAGCTGGCTTAATAACTTTTGTACTTCTTTTATTGACCTAGGTGGTCTCATATCTAAAATTGCCTGGATTTTATCCAAGTTGGTTTCGATGCCACGTCGGTGCACTATATAACTAAGGAATTCTCCCAGTGTGACCCAAAAAACACACTTGTTTGGGTTGAGCTTCATGTTATACTTTCTTCAAATTCCAAAAGCAGAATTTAAATCAGAAATCAAAGAGTTTGAAAATTGGGTCTTCACGACCATGTCATCAACATACACT
The DNA here is from genome assembly GCF_055504915.1 of Nelumbo nucifera. Taxonomy (NCBI): domain Eukaryota; kingdom Viridiplantae; phylum Streptophyta; class Magnoliopsida; order Proteales; family Nelumbonaceae; genus Nelumbo; species Nelumbo nucifera. The sequence continues at coordinate 59,511,397 of NC_142649.1, forward strand.
TCAATTTTATTTCCAATTAATGGTGAAAAAATCTTGTTTACAAGTCACTGGAAAGTTGCTCCATTGTTTTTCAATTTGAAGGGTATTACTTTATAACAATATAAGCCAAGTTCGGTTACAAAAGATATTTTTTCTTGGTTTATTAGGTCCATCCGAATTTGGTTATAAGCAGAGTAGGCGTCCATGAAGCTCAACAACTCGTGCCCCGAGGTCACGTCTACTATGCAGTCTATTCTAGGGAGCAAGAAAATATCCTTTGGGTAGGCTTTATTAAGGTTAGTGTAGTCAATAAACATGTGCCACTTGCCATTTGCTTTTTTGACGAGCATTGGGTTCGCTACCTAACTCGGATACTGGACCTCTCTAACAAAGTTTGTTGCGAGAAGCTTATCGATCTCCTCGTCAACTATCCTCCACCTCTCTAGGGCGAGGTTCCTCTAACTCTGCCTAACTGGTCTGACTAAATGATTAACATTAAGTCTATGAGTAAGATAGAGGGGTCTATGTCGAGCATTTCTATTGTCGACCATGCAAAAACATCTAAATTACTGAGTAAAAGACTTACCAGTTGTGATCGCAGTGGTTTTGCAAGGCGAGCTCCGACCTAGACCATCTTCTCGGGATCGATATCTAAGACCGGGACTAGGACGGTGTCCTCCATTGTGCGGGCTCACTCGTTGGTGTTCCACGGGGGCGACTCTAGGTCGACATCATCTTCCAGCATTCCCTTTCCTTTCAGCACTGCTACATAGCACTTGCGCGACTCCAGCAAGTCACCTTGTACTACCCCAACTCCATACCTCGCCAGGAATTTCATCGACAGGTACTAGGTTGGCACTACCACGCAAAGTGCATGTAGGATAGGTCGACCTAAAATAGTGTTGTAGGGGGATGGAGTTGCGACCACTAAGAAGTTGTGCTCGAAACAGACCGAGTTCAGATCCGAGCCTACTGTGGCTGGGACTTTGATCCAGCTTAGAGGCCTCACCACGTCTTAGTTGAAGCCAATGAGTGGGATGTCGGTTGTCTGTAGATCCTTCCTTTCGAGCTGCATCTTCTCAAAGGCGTCCAGAAATAGGATGTTAGCCGACCTTCCTGAGTCGACCAGAATCCGCTTTACCTCGAATTCATTAATAATCATTTTGACGATGAGGGCGTCATCATGCAGATACCGGATCCCACGAGCGTCATCCTCGATTAAGTATATAACTTCCTTCACACAAGGGCACTTTGGCAAGTTCTTGTCCTCGTGCTCAAGCTCATGGACTGAGTTCCTCCTTGCCGCGCTGGTGCATCCTACCATGATCGAACCTCCAATGATCATGTTGATCACTCCGCGAATAGGTCACTCCAGTGGTGGTGGGTCCTGAGGTGGCTGATCTCGGTCCTAGTTCCCACCAGACTCTGGTACTTCTCTTGGCTGGTCAGCAAGCCGGCTTTGGTCATCACGCTTGATGAACTATTTGAGGTAGCCACGACAAATCAGTTCTTTGATCTCGTCCTTAAGGTTATATGACAATTTTTGTGTTGTGGCCGATGTCACGGTGGAAGTGATAGTACTTATTTGGGTTTCTGTTGGATGGGTCGCCTCTCATCCTTGGGGACCACTTGACCTACTCATCCATCTTAATGTGCATCAAAATCTCACCCCTCTTTGCATTGAGTGCGGTATAACTCCGGTTCTAGACTAGAGGGGTTCTTGAATGTCGGCCTGACGATCTGAAACTCTAGTGGCGGGACCTACTCCTCCTTCTAGGTGATCTACTTTGCTTGTTGCGGGGTGACCTGCTTTTCTTCGGTGACTTACTCTTGCACCTCTGTTTGCTGCTTTCCACTTCTTCTTCTGCTCGCTTTCTCTTCCCGTTCAACTCTAATCAGAATCTTAGTGCCTCCTCTGCCTTTGTGAACCTGTCGGCCTGGTGGAGGAACTCCTCCATAGAAGATGGAGGGTTCAACTCAACTTCCCAGCACAAGTAGGGGTGGCGGACGTCATTGACCACTATGATAAGCTGAACTGTCGGGTCAAGGTTTGGGATTTGTAGGCGCTCCAAGTTGAATCGCTTGATGTAATCTCGGAGTGTCTCATCTAGTCCCTAGACCACATTTAGTAGGAAGGTCACTAATTTCAAACACCTTTTTCTAGTGGTAAAGTGCGTCATGAAAAGATTCATGAAGTGGTTCTAGCTTTTTATGGAGTCCGTGGCCAGCTCTGAGTACCACATCTGAGTTGTTCCCCAGAAAGTGGTCGAGAAGGCCATGCAGAGGCTCACATCATTCGCCCCGTGCAACTACATCAAGGCCTAGAAGTAATCTATGTGGTCGACTGGGTCTGTAGTTCCATCATAAGATTCCAGGCTCGGGGCTTTAAAATCCTTAGGTCGTGGAGCCGTAAGGATCTCAGGTAAAAGTGGAGAGGTGCGGGTCGCCTGCTGTGCAGTTGGCTGGACAGCGACCTGGCTCACATCGGCGATGCCTTCTCCTCGACACCTTGGTTAAGTTGTTGCCTTTAGTTATGATAGGTGTCGTGGTTCTGTTGTGCTCTTCGATTGGGACTTGATTTCAATCATCAGTGCGATGAGGTGGGTCTGGAACCTAGTCTTGGTTTTGGTTGTTGAGCTATTGGTTACTGGGCTGGTGGTTCTACTGCTGTTGTTGTTGCTGTGGATGCTGTTGCATTCCTACCAAGGTGGCAAATCTCTCCTCTCACGTCCTCATCTACAGGTTCATGCCATGGACGTATTGCACATTGATCCCATCAGGAACCACTGATGGCTTGACTAGATGGAGAGGTGTGTTCACTTGGTGCAGAGGGAAGGCTAGGTTTGGCATTGCTAGTACGCTTGGTAGGGTCAAGGGCACTGTGCTGCCCAATGGTTACAGAGGGAACTTTAGGATGTGTTGTAGGTTGGTCTTTCCCCCCTATGACCTAGTTGTTGTTGTTGGTGGAATGGTTAAGGTTGCTTGAGGAAGCCATTGAAATAGTAGTAATAGCAAGGAAGCCATTGAAATGGTAGCTCCTTGCTGGAGGATAGCTCGGACATCGGGCTAGTGATGCCGCCTAGTCCAGCTACAAAACAAGGCTATCAAAGTGTCCAAGGTTCTTTTACCCGATTTGGGCACTCCGATGCTTAAGTCAGCGGTGCGGAGATTTGAAAGAGCTGAGAGCCTAATTATAAGAGGATATGAGAGCTAAATCGCACGTACCTTGTGAGGCTGGAGGGGAGACCTTAAATAGGCAAGTTGTCGTGGGCCTCACGATGCGTGTCCGAGATCATCGACCTGTCTAGCTTGGAGTTAGCTTCACACAAAAAGATGGACTTCGAATAAGTTGATAAGGCTTATCTAGGTTCGTCCGAATCGGGCGGGGAGAAGATAAGATCCGTTGATATATGTCGTGATCCCAAGGAGATCGGAAACAGCTGGCTTGCTTCTAGAAGGGGACTATGTGGAACATCAACAGATCGGTGCATGTAATTAAGCTACTCAGGCCTCAGTCTAGCTAGGTGACCCGAAGTGTCCTGAGGTGACTAGAATCGCTATGGTGTCCGAAATCATTGAGGTGTCATCACATCAATCTGTCACTCCATGTGTTGTCACATTATTAATCGGACCAAATTATCCTTCATCACCTACCCATCCTCGATCCCTAGAGTTTTAGTTTTCCCCGAACCCCGATCAATGGTCAAAACACCCGCCCTAATTGGGGTAGGGTGGGGCAAGGCCCCACGTGGACGAGTCAAATGTCCTTCTCTACTATTTTTGCCAAAAGCTTTAGCATTTGTACAAATACAAAATTAGAAAATATAAATTACACAAAAAATAATATTCATATATACACATATTACATATACAAATCATTATACATTTTTTATTGATAAAATACAAGTTTATACATACCTACTCTCACACACACACACACATCTCTCTCTCTCTCTCTCTCTCTCTCTATATATATATATATATATATGTATATATATATATATATATATATATATATATATATATATATATATATAACAGTGACCCGTGCAATGCACGAGGTGCTGCATTTCTACTTTTTTACGTGTAGAATAGTATAAAATAAATTCTTTTGTCTTTTAGTTATTGAGCTTCAAACTTTCCTTTTTATATAGCTTATATACTATGAGAATCACATAAACAAACTAATGGTGGCTCAATTGATACCTTATCTAGTTAGTTGTAGCAAAGACCTGGCTGGGTTGGGGCAATGAGTTACCTACCATTGTGTGGCCCTATAAAGCCAAAAATGTGCTTAGCATAAGATTAATAGCTAGGTTAAACTTGATAACCCAAGGAAAGGAGCAAAATAGAGGGGAAAACTTGATAACCCAAGGAAATGAGCAATGATTTGTTTAGATTAGTTCACCCCATGTATTGGTGGGAAATTTTGGGTTTTTAGACCCTACTTTATTAAAGAGAGCCAAAGGGAATTAAAAAGATATTTAAGAGGAAAATAAAGATTTAATGGAGAGGGGAGATACTACAAACATTCATTATTAATGTGAGAGAGAGATATGTAAATTTATTAAAGAGTAAATATGGATTTTATGAGAGACAATAAAGACCCATGAGGTTTTTAATAATTTAATATAAAAATAAATATTCACATGTGTGAAAAAGTGAAGGGATGAGAGATCCATCATATGGACGCCCAAATCTTACAGAATAAGGTGGGCAAATTTCAAAAATTTCTCTCCCTTTCAACTGGGAATCGAATTCCCTATTTAGAAAATCATATTTTCAAGGATCAATCTTGACCCATAAACTGAACCAGATCTGAACCAAAAGGAGTAGGAGAGAGGTATACCTGATACAGAGAAATATTATCTCTCAATGAAGGTGTTCACGCCCAAGGAATGATCCAAAGACTGCTCCCACTGAAGATGGCGCAATGTAGGATGGAGCAGAATCAGCAGTGTTCTTCTCCAAGAACTTTGTCCTTCGCAAGAAACAGTAGGATGGCACATGAGCACAACTTCCTATCAATCATTTCACAAAGAACTGATGTCAAGATCGAATCTTGGCTTCTCCCACAACTAGAGATCGAACTGGCAAACTGAGCGGCAAGAACAAGGAGGCGGCAAGAAAGAATTCTGCAGGGTTGCTTAATTCTTCATTCTGTGATTTCAGCTCTGAAGAGGATGTGAGTATGTCTTCTCTAAAGGCTGCCACCCCCTCCTTCTTTTGTAACCCCAAAGGATCAACTCCTAATCCAATTAGGAGTTGCTGACCCAAATCATATTTGGATCAGACATCCCCTTAGGTGATAAGGATAAACCCTTATCTTATCTGCAGATTAGATTAGCCTTCTCCTAATCTCATTAGGAGGTTTCTAGATCTGAATCATATTCAAATATGGACTCTCTGAGTGGATAGGTTTAAGACCCTATCCTATCTGCTGATCCATTTCAAAATTCGCCCACATTTAACTTATTAAATAAGTCCAGTTCGAAATGAGCTTTAGGCCCATTAAGCTTATATGCTCACTCAGCCTTCCTATCTGCTGCCCAGTTGGGCTTCCTTGTATGGCGTGGGACCTAAACATTGATCTACACATCAGCCACATGGGTTCGGCCCAGCCTTTGTTACAAGGCCTGGCCGAATACACTGCTAAGGACAGTGCACCCCCTGAAACCCATCAAATGGGCTCTATGGGCCCAACACTTTCCCTAAGTGGTCCCTGGGCCAAGCTACCTTGTAACACCCAGGGACTGTGGGCAGATGCAAGATTAGCCCATCAGGCATTACCCTCAATGGTCTTACACTTAACCTCTCAGCCCATAATGATCAAACACTGCCCGACAAGAAAGGACCTCTCCCTCGGCTGCAAGGAACAGTGTTGCACTCTCTGCTTATATGGATCCCGGGAATTAAAACCTTTTGCAAACATTTTAGAAACCATAATATATATATACATTTATATCTCATATAAAATATACTTTGCAAAACAAATCTCAACGAATGAAATCGGTTGCCGGCAGTCTTGGTTTTCATCAGTGAGAGTGCATCCCCGATCATTACCTTTGTCCGACAAAGGGGCTGATCCTGTCACTATGATCACCCACTCAGATGAATTCTCAGACTATCCCAACATACCCAGGTTTTGACCCCCGCTAAGGATCTCACTGAATGGTACATCAAAGACAACCCAATCCGACACCTAGTGCAGTATCATAATCGAGTCTAGGGGTCGGGTGTAACTTTCCAGTTTTGCCCATTAATCTCTAAAGTCCAGGGCAATACTGGAAATCTGGTCCAGTTCAAAGATTCAATTAATCCTACACTGCATGTGCCTAGGGTCTCACCCTGGCAGTTGAGACAAACCACCCCAACCGACTTGGTGGCACAACAGTGTCAGCCTTATCAGGATAGGTCTCCCCAGACCGACCCACTAGCTGTGAACATTCTAAACTAACACGAGTCTCATTAAGTGTCCAGTTTAAGGGTATTACACAGAAACATACCAAGGGAACATGAATCAAATATGTACTCTTATTCATTTACAATAAACTCATAATGTACATCATTCTGATTGAAGCTAAGGGCATACAAAACTGTCTAACAGAAAAGAGAGGAGGAGGAGGTATGTGTGAGGCTTTTGTATGTGACTCATTTGATTCAGGTAGTTGAATCGGTGACCTGCAACAACCTCTAGGTCAATTTTTAAAACATTGTTATAGAGAGAGCCCTTAGATATACAACCAGTAGAGTGGACATGAATTGAGTTTTTTTACTAGCTATTTGAGTTCGGTTCCTATGAGGCTTTTGTATGTGACTCATTCAATTCAGGTAGTTGAATCGGTGACTTGCAACAACCTCTAGGTCAATTTTTAAAACATTGTCATAGAGAGAGCCCTTAGATATACAACCAGTAGAGTGGACATGAATTGAGTTTTTTTACAAGCTATTTGAGTTATGTCCTGAAAAGTTCAATTCAGCTCAGTTTAAACTAAGCTTCAAGCCAAGCTCAAATCCAATATGTAAGCTCGCTTGCTAATCGTAATCGAGTTGAGATCAAGCCTAATGAAATTGGGCTCATGAGGCCAGTGAGCTTAATCGAGCCTATATTAAATATAACATTTTTATTTTTTAAATGAAATAATTATATATATTAATTTGTTATATGTATAATTTTTTATTTTTATATAAAACTTGGATGGCAATCGAACTCGACCATATGAGTTTTAAATTTGAATTCATAGTTTGGCAGCCAGGTATTTGGTTGTTGAATATGGACAACTAAAATATATTTGATACATACATTGCTCCTCCATTCTTTTTTTCCTTGAAAACCTTCCACTTGGGAAGGGTTTGTAACATTGAAGCATGACCACGGTTCAGACATGAACCAATACAAGTAGTTGATATTGTGTTGTAACAAATTGTGTATTTTTTATAAGCATTTCAGATACATAATTATCCAGAACCGGGCATATGACATGCCTAAGCGGCTAAACCTTTTAATTAGGTAACCCGTATAAGGAGTAATAAAAAGATGGGTAAAGTACAAAAGGGGTTTTTACCATTCAATTCACCCTTAAATTTTTAACAATCATAAAAACCTTTCTTATAGTTTTATTTTAATAAATACTTTCCCTCAATTTTTGAGAAATTTAACAAAAACCACCCTTCTGACACCTTTTCAAATGGAAAACGTTAAATTGATGCATCATTTTTTTCAAATATTTATTCTATCCTTTTATAAATTATTTTACATATAAAATTACTAAAATAATCATATTTCAACTTGACAAAAACCTTCTCATCTTCTAATATTTTTGTCGGATTAAAATAAAGTTATTTCAGTAATTTTATATATAAAATAATTTATAAAGGATAGAATAGATATTTGAAAAAAATGGTGCACCAATTTAACGTTTTCCATCTGAAAAGGTGTCAAAAGGGTGGTTTTTGTTGAATTTTTTAAAAATTCACGAGATATTTATTAAAATAAAATGATAAGGAGGTTTTTATGATTGTCAAAAATGTCAGACGAGGTTTTTGTATTTACCCTAAAAAAATGCGATAACGAGACAAGCATAGACTGTATAGTCAGCGGAGTAGATTACGTCACCCTCTAAAAAGCTCCGGAATGTGGAAATGCTCATCCGACGTGGCAATCTAATCCACAAAACGCAGAAAAGTGCAAAGCGGGAAAAGTGTAGCCACGTTGTCACACATGGATTGTCTTTTACGTTTTTTTTTTTTTTTTCCTGCGGTTGCGTAAAACACGCTGCGGCAGTACTTTCTCATTTGCACTTTATCCAGTGCGTTTGGACTCTAAGAATTTTCTCTTCGATCCAATAATATTTTGAAACGTCATTCTGTACTCAACTGACCATCACTTTCAACCGTCAACCGATTGAAAATTTATAAATTGATAAATTAAGCTAATGCTGAGAAAGCTGAGAGAAAATTCTAAATCCCTCGTTTTCAGACGGAAACAGAGGTTAAAGATGCCGATCATGGCGGAAAATAGAATGGCCCATGTAGTCGCATTTGTCAACGCGGAGGGCATCGAGGATGTGAAGTAGATCGTCGACATAGGCATCGAGAGTGATGTATCGTCGGAAGTCGAAGTAATCAGGATTAACACAGCCAAGCTGATTGATCGGTGCCAAAGCCGTAGGCGAGGACGAAGATCTTGTCGCCGGTACCGGCGACCCTGACATTAAGGGCTTCTAAGAGAGTTTTTCTGTTGAACGGGTCCCTTTATGACTACACTAATCTAGGAGAACCAAGCCAAACGCCAAATTTAAGAAGCTTTTCTGCTGAATAAAAAATTCCCAAGCCCACAAATAGGGGTGGATTCGTCCCAGACGAATTGTACGAGATTCAAGTTCGGTTCGAGACTGTTTTACAAGTTCGAGCTTCGAGTTCGAGTTTGGTTCGAGCGTTTAAGTTCAGCTTTAATAAAAAATTCCTAAGCTCAAGCTTAATTTTGAGAAAAAATTATTTTATAAAAATAAAAATTTATATATAAAAAAGCTGATTCACCAACGAAGTTCGAATAGCACGGGAAAAACTCGGTTCATTAACGCTTAACTGAAATAATAAGAAGATAAATATATGTATGATTTCTATGCATTTTATCTCTGGATTAACTATAGATAGGACAAGTTATAGGCAGCACCGGACAGATCTGCACACTGGTGAAAGATAAAGCTCGGAGGTTTTGAAAAAAAAAAAAAAAGAGGGCAAGGTGAGAAGAAAACTCGCCATCGCCAAATGCATCTCTGTTTTTACACCTACTTTTATTTGAAAAAATAAATCTTTTTATTTAATTGAAGGTTTTACTTTTTCAGTCGGTTGTAGGTTTAATACAATTCAGCAACCCTTCGCCCTTGACGTGTCAAAATATTGATGGAATCTCTTCGAGTCCAAACATATTGGATCCGAAGTGCTCATTTATTGATCTTGTTGACCATGTGGTCCACTTGCAAAATGCCATGTGGAATTAATGCAATATATTGATGCTGCAGTCGGTTAAACTAAAGATGGCAATTATTCCCATTTCCGACCAACCTTTCTGGTCAAATGGGGTTTGGGATGGAGATTGTTTTGGTGGGTGGGAACAGTGATTCGGGTTCCCACAAGAAATCTATAGCACGACAAGGCACGGCACGAGCCTGCGCAAGCTTGGGCTATGGGTCGTGTCGGGCCTATGCCCCAAAATTTCCAAAGGGAAGGAGGCATGGCCTGAGATGGCCTAGCCGCACTTTGCACACCTCTAGGAGCAGCAAAAATCTACTATGTTGACAGCAATGGAGAAGAAATACAGAGATGTGCATTCACAAAAAAAAATAAAGAAAATAAAAAAGAACTCTAAATCCCAAATACACCCAATGTTTCATTCTTCTCTCACAAGACAAAGACTAAGTATACAAAAGAGAAAAGCCCCAAAATACATAACTCTTCGCATTAGGTTCGGACCCATAGCTTCCACTACAAATCACTATGAAATTTTGCCTTCAAGTTTTTTCTCAAATTAATTTGGAACGGATTCATGAAACAGCTCGCCACAAAGAATTCAAGACACAAACATAACAACATTCTTGTAGTAAAATCCTCAAGTTCAAATTGGTTTTAACTTGGATAGCTTCCTACCCAAACCTTGTCAATTGACACCTCTTCTCTTATCTTCAATCATATTGGTCCAACCTAATCAAATCCATTACATAATACCAAAAAAAAAAAATCAAATCCAATATAAACCCATTGCATATGAACCAGGTCCAATCTAAATCAATACAATGGACCATTAAGTCCGGATCACCTGCCAAAAAATATGTTCCAACACCCTATCAACATCATCTGAAATCGTACATCTCATCCATGACAGGTCCCACTTTTATGGTGGGACCAGTTTCATAGTGAGATGTGCAGTGTCAAATCAAATTGGTAGGGAGTTGGAACATGTTTGGTTGGGAGGAGATCCCTTTTTGCAATCATTAACTTTGGATTGGTTAAATTTAATATGCCATCCAACCCGTTAAAATTGATTTTGTGGGTGTTTGGCTCTTATGCGTTTCATAAGAAATTCGTTTTATAGAGAATCATCTAATTGTCAAAAAACATTCCATGACCGTTTCACATAAAAATGCATTTGATGATGGGTGATTTGGCCCGACCTGATAAGTAGAGGACACATGGAGGCGACTTGCCAGCTAGATGATGACTCAACGCCTCCGGCCACCACGGCGGATCGGGTCACCTCAGGTGTTTCGGTCACCTCGGATAGCACCGAAGTCTGGGTACCTCGGATAACCAAATCTGTCGAGGTGACACGAAGCAGATTCTAGAAGCCCGCCAATTGTCTCCGAGCCTTCCAGGATCATACTGCGCAACCGTAAGCTTCATCCTCATCCCGCCTGAATCGGAAGGACATGTGAGCCTTATCAGTTAGCACGTTATCCACCTTTCAGAGTGGAACGGACTCCTACTGCTCGAGCTGAAGATCTCGGAGAGGTTTCATGAGGCTTACGACAATTCAGCTATATAAAGGCATCAACCCCTTTTACCCAGGTAAGCGCGATTAAGTGCATTCTAGCCCTCAAGTTTACTAATTTTCAATTCGCGATTAACTACAAAGTATTGACTTAAGCATTGGAGCAACCTCGTTGGGTTAGCCGCCCCAAGTTCTCTGATCCATCTCTCTTGCAGTTCGACTGATCCACTCTACACTTGACGTTCGAGCTGCCTTCCATCTACGAGCATCCAGATCGTGCACCATCAATTGGCACTGTTTGTGGAAACGAAAGAAAAGCTAAGTTCCTACCCTATTCCCCTTTTTACTCAATGGCTTCCTCAATCGAGAGCATCAAGATGACCATTTCTAGGGGACAGGAGCAGACCTCAGCTAGCCAAGAGTTCCCCACGGTCTGCATCGGCCAATTCACAATCCCCCTCACTATCTCAGGGACTCCTACTATGCAAACTTAGCAAACATTGTCCCGTACCCATCCGTTGAATGTACCGCTCCCCCAGGTGAGTTCCACCTTTTCTGTCCTAGAGCCTTTCGTGGTTCCTCTTGGGGTTTGCACTCAGCAATTCAATGAGCTAGTGTAGAGTGTCTAGGTGATGCAACTACAGATGTAGTAGATTCACCAGTTCCAGCAGTACCAGCAATACGACCTCTATCAGTAGTACCATTAGCAATTTCCGCCACTGCAACCGAACTAGCACCAGTACCAGAACCAGCATCGGATTCAAAATCAACAACAACAGAATGTGCACCAATCTCCTCACCGAGGTGTGGGAAATCCACAGGTTCCAAGTCCTCCCCGAGGCTGAACCCACATTAGGATAGAGTCGAAGGTCAGCGTACACCCCCACCTTCTCAAGGGGGGAACCAGAAAGATCAGCTCGAGAATAGTCACTGCACTAGGACCGACTAGCAGTAGCACTCGTGGCATGAGAACCACGATCCCCAAGTTAGTGACCGCCAGCTCGGGGCAAGAGACCCATCTGTCCCTCGCAACAGTCAGCATCAAGTTCGTGATCGTGAAGACGCTGCAGATAGGGACCCACTCCCACCTCATGATAGTGTCTAGGAGTGAGAACGAACCAAAATCAAAGTATAGGATAACACCGAGGTGAACGGTACTAATGTGGAAGCAGAGAGGAAGCGACGATGTCGTAAGACATGCCAGCTATCCCCCAGGAACAACTTGCCGTCGAAGAGAGCAACCAGCCACTGGAACCGAGTAGGGTTAGGGAGGAAGTGAGCTCGGCAGCTGCACAACCAGCTCCTATATTGGTGATCCAGCCCTCCCCTGGCACCAGAGATTCTTGCGGTCCTAAGACCGAAAGATTTCAAGACACCCACACTAGACACTTATGATGGAAAGTTCGATCCCAACGACCACGTCGATGCACTCTAGTCTCAAATGCACCTTTCCAAATCAGATGAGGCGGGCATGTGCATGGCCTTTTCCACCACCTTCAGAGGGTTAGCTAGACAGTGGTACAAGAATATAGCACTGGGCTCGATCAAGAGCTGAGCTCAGTTCACCGACATATTTACTGTCTACTTCGTCACTAGTAAGAAGTGCCCGAAATTTGTAGAGAGCCTTCTAAACGTGGTCCAAAGGGACAACGAGTCGATCAGAAGTCACATCAAGTGCTTCAACGAGGAGTATTTGCAGATACCCAACCTCGATCCGGCCGTGCGCCTCACCGCAGCACAGAAAGGAGTAATGCACGTTGAGTTCGCATGGTACCTAGGGGTGAAGCGACCGAAGATGATCGAGAAGTTCCTCGACTATGCTGAAAGGTTCATGAGCATGGAAGAGGCTCTCGACTCTAAGGCAGAGATCCAACAGGGGGAGAGGAGGAAGAGAGAAGACGAAGGAGCCAGTAGCAACAAGCATCGGCGAAGGAAAAGTAAGTCACCAAGAAGAAGTAAGTTTCCGCATAAAAGGAGCAAGTCACCACCTCGGGGTTCTAGATCAGGTCGGCGATCTAGGACCCCTCCAGTTGAAAGGACTACCTACACTCCCCTCAATGCAAAATGAGGTGAGATATTAATGGCGATTAAGGATGCCTACTACGTTAAGTGGCCACCCAGGATGCGAGGAGACCCGACAACTGGGAACCCGATAACACTAAATTTTGATGCCTTAAGGGCATCATTTTAGGGGTATTTTAGGCCTTAGAAAAGTCAAAATGTGCATTTTTCTCAGTTAAATTCAATATTGTGACCTCTATGGGTCCCTGTGCAAACCCTAGGGAAAATTGGGGAAGTTTCAGGGCTGAAATGTAGTTTTTGGGAAGCTGGTGTGAATTCCAACTGAGAGAGGGGGTGTTTTTGTGAAAAACTAAGCACAAGAGGGTGTCTCCTATCTTCCAAACCCAGATAGATGCCCCTCCTATTGTATTAGCATACTCCCCTCTCCTTAGCAAACCCTAGGGTGCCTCCCCACTCATTCTTTTCACCTCTAACAAACCCTAGCCGCCCTAGGCTGTCAAATCTTCACCCTCCACTCTCTCCTAGCCTCTAGTCTCAACCATCCAAGCCTTAGCAGCCCCTCAACCAATCACCTTAGGGCACCACATCACACCAACCAATCACATTTCTCGAGCTCTAGGCACCCAAATCTGCACCCTCCATTCTAGGTGCGCAAATCTCAACCCTACATAATATTGGGCGCCCTCTCCTTCTCTTCTCAGCCTTAGGATCACCTTAGAACAATCATAACCCTCCTCTATTCTCAACCCTAGGGTGCCCATATCTCTGCAAAATCCTAGCTTCCGCCCCTCTCTTTCTATTTAATACCAATTTTGTCCACCCTTCTCTATAAAAAGAACCCCAAGGGTCCCAAAGAAGGGGTTGGTCAATTCACCCAATTCACAAGGCTAAGATTTCTTGAGGAGTTCAAGGGTTGTAGAAGGAAATGAGGCTTAGACCTTGTCAGGAGGGGTTCCTGCAAGCAGTGCAGCCAATCTACAACTACCGCCACTGGATTTAATCAGCCATCCCTTTAGTTTTCTTTATTTTCTTTTATGTTATTTTTATTTTGGCAATCTTTTAGGTTGGATTCTGCCCCCAGGTAAGATGGAAGGTTATTCTTGAGAAGTTCAAGGGTAGAGGAAGAGGAGAACGCCCAAGCAAGAGGAGGGGTTCCTACTTGCAGTTCGCCTAGCCACTACTGCCACCTCTGGATATGGATTCCAACCAGTTTCCCATAGTTTTAGATTTACTTTTTACGCATGTTTTTATTTTCAGTTCTTTAATTTCTAGTTTTTATTTTATTTTTATCAAATTTAATTGTTGTCTTCTTTTCTGCAAATCTGAAATTTGGCGAGGTAAGACGAAAGGCCTAGCTCGAGGAGATCGAGGGTCAAAGGATAGATCCGGAGACTGCTACCTCTGATCGAGTTGCAGTTTTTTATTTCTGTTATTTATTTATTTTTCTGCAATTTTTACTTTCAGCATTGTTAAAATTTTATTTAAATGGATTCTAGTTCAATTAATTAAATTTTGTGTTTCTGCAATATCAAACCGTGTTATTTTGTCCGGATTGAAGTACGTAACAATTTTTCCCTTGCTTCCCTGTGGATACAACCCCTTTCTCACCACTAACTGCGTTTTATAGTTATTTTGAGAATTAGAAAATTTATAAATATTGAAATTGGTGTTCCAATGTGGTTAACGACACGCTTCCGTACACACCAAGTTTTTGGCGCCATTGTTGGGGAAGCAACGGAGAAAAGAAAATTTTATTTGCTTTGTTCGGATCTGTTTCATTATTTTTTTTCATTTGATTACTTGATCTGTAATCTCATTTTAATTCTTGTTTCTCTTTGATTTTGTAGGACATAATAGCTAAAGGTGGGGTACTGGAGCGTTGCTGAACTATTGAAGAAAAAAGAAGAGAAGAGAAATTGGGATTGCGATTCAAGTGGAGCCATCCCAATTTAGTTCTATTTTTTTTTCGAATTCTTTTTGCTAAAGTAGTGTTTTCAAATTCTTTGTTAATTATTTTGATTTCTTAATAGATTCGGCTATATTTTTTTAGGATTATTTTTTTCTTTTGTATCATCTTTAGATCTAATTAGTTATTTAATTGAGTAATTAATTGTTAATTAGGAAATTATTCAAAATTTCGAATTTGAGTTTAAATTCAATATTTGAATTTGAATTTGAATTTAAATTTCAAACTTTAAATTTCAAATTTCAAATTTCAAAAGAAAAATAAAAATTTTAAAAATTAATATTTTAAATTTTTTTTTGCGTTTGCATTCCAACATTTAGGGTTTGATATGTTTTAGAGCATGCATCATATAGGATTATTTAATTGATGAAATTATCTTGTTAGTTGTTAATGTGTTAAGGTTTTTCATTTTTAATTGCTCCTTTTGCTGAATTAGTTTGTTTTATTATTTTATGTTAAATTGTTGAATTGCATATTAGAGATAACTGTTCATGCATTGTAATTAGTTGCATTTATTTTGTTTATTGTGTTTTTCCGATAATCCATCTAAGTGCAATCGAATTTAAATAAGATAAGGTGGGGATTTCATCACCCTTCCTTGGCCCAAAAACCACCACCCTTTCACATGCGGTTCACCCTAAACCTTAATTTAAAATTTGGATAGCAAGATCCTTTAGGGGGTCCCTAAACATTTGGTTCAAAAGTGTGCTGAATTTTAGGGAAGCTTGTGCTTACTTTCCATAACCGGTGGTTGGTGTCTAAGGAAAGAGGTTAACCAGCTAAGCCTATGAGGGTTTTGTGGTTACTTAATTAGGTCCTTGCGAGAGCAAGGGGAGCCTCCCACATCCCCACGTCTTACCTGACTAACCAAAGGAAGTGGTGTAATTCCAAGTGAACCTAAGAGGATTCACATTGGTTGAACCACTAGTTTAGGAAACCTTAGGTCAGTCCCTAGGTCGTGTATGAAATGCTTGCATTTTTTTTTTAATTTAAAAATTCAAATTTGAATTTAAATTTCAGGAATTTAAATTTCAAAATCTAAATTTGAATTTAAATTTCAAAGTTCAAAAAAAAAAAAAAAATTTAAAACAAAATAAAATGAATTCATTATCCAAAGTTTGTGGAATGAGAAACTACTTCCAACCTAAGCCACGGATAAATTGGAACCATGTGACTCAACAACTGGATAAGATTAATGGGATGGCCCAAAGACTTGACCAAGTCCTTGCATTTCGTCAACAATTTAGCCCATTCCCAACCGTGTCATCCTACCCAACATGTTCCATCTGTGCAAGCCTAGCCCATCATGTTAGCCAGTGCCCTGTCGCGGGCCCATGACAACCAGTCATTCCAGAGAATGTACATATAGTTAACGGATTTTTCCAACCCAATGCTAACCCATCCTTTAGTCCATATAACCCTGAGTGGAAAAACCAACCCAATTTCGCTTATTGGGCCCAAGCCCAAGAAACCACACAACTAGATGAGCACTCTCAATGGCCAGAAGCCCAGATTCATTGTGAGTATACTGACTACCCGGGGACTCAACTGGCTCAGCCATGTCAAACCTCCCCTCAGCCTTATCAAACCGATTCACTTGATGATATGTTTCTACAGCTCCAGCAGTTGATCTTAGCTTAGCAACAGTCAATCCTAAGATTAGAGAGCCAAGTAATTCAGCTCATGGAAACTAACCTATAGTGGGAGAAGGATTCAATGCTTAATCAGCTGGTTGTCGACCCCAGAAACGAATAAGGTCTTCCCCAATACCAAGATCTTACAACCTCTAATGTCCCATACTTAGAAAATGTTGAAGATATCTCAACTCTTCAAAGGGAAGGAAAGTTTGAAGAC
Organism: Nelumbo nucifera; assembly: GCF_055504915.1. Lineage (NCBI taxonomy): Eukaryota > Viridiplantae > Streptophyta > Magnoliopsida > Proteales > Nelumbonaceae > Nelumbo > Nelumbo nucifera. Next base: position 59,528,208 of record NC_142649.1, read on the forward strand.
CGGAGTCCTTCTCCATACCCAGAACAGAATAGGAATTGTTGTATGATTGATGAGAATAAAATTTGTCATATCTTTATCCCTCAATATTCAGTATTTTACACTTAATTGGTACCTAATTGGACTCATTACTCTTGTATTTCGATTTAGGGCAAGCGAGAAGGCGATTGGAAGAAAACAAGGCTAATCGGATGATTTTGCACAGTTTCGGCACTGATCAGTGATCTGGGCGTAACTCTCAATTCCAGACTCCGATTTGGACAATTCAAGAAGAACTGGAAAGATAAGGAAAAAAACCACAACTTTTATGTTTTGGGTTTTGGCAGAATCGGTCTGCATCGAAGACTAATTTGGGCCCAAAGTCAGAGTAATTTCGCAGCAAAGCCCATTTCATAAGCTGAAGCCCATTTCGCAGAAGAGTCTTGAAGTAAGCCCGAATTGTTAAAGAAGCCCAGTTCGAATTCAAAATCCAAGAGTCCCATTAGAATAGAAGTTGAATGTAATCTCAATAAAAGAGTTTTATCAGATTTAAATTCTCAATTTGTAATCCTATAAAGATAAGATATAAGAGTTAGATAGGATAAGTTCAAATTAGATTAGGACTTTCCAGTTTGAGGATAATCTCCTTAAGGGAGTTGGAGAGCAGCCCTTTCCCCAAACCTATATAAAGGGGGGCAGACCAGCACCCAAGGCATCAATTCCTCCAAGAGAGCTTCAGTCTTCAGAGAGGGAAATCAGCAACCAAGGAGGAAGAAGCAAGAGTTCGCCCCCTTTTCTCATCTAGAAGCTGCGTTTTCATCATGAAGTGTCTGTAAGTTTTTATTTCTGGTTGAAGGGTTAGGGAAGCCTTGATTCTGTAATATTGTGAGATCTAATTGATTTTTATTTTAGTTCATTGTTTATGGGTATTCATATGTTTTCTGCTAATTAACTGTGAGGATTATTTTTGTTGATTAAGCAAGAAGGGCCCCTTGCTCATTCAATGAAAATAATCTATGGCCGATTGAACCTCCAGTTTCATATATGATTGGTAGGTTCGATCATGGAGGCAACTAACATAAATTGATTGCAAAAAAGTTTTTGATCTATGTTAGGAAAATATATGATCTGGTTTAAACGATCCAAGCTTGTGAGATCGCTGACCAGAATTGGGTCTCTCCCCTCTTTATGCTATTAATAGGTTAAATCCTAAGAGCTTGTTTAGGACTGCCTATTAATAAGGGAAGCAATCAAAGAGCTTGTTTTGGTTGTCGAATAATAAGAGTAGAGGCTGGCTGTTAGAGCTCGTTAATAGCTATAACCAATTTATTCATAAACATATGAATCTATCTTTGCATCAAGGATCAATGCTACGAATCAACGCTAAACTTATCCCTTCAATCGGAAGTTTTCTCCCATCGATTTAATCTTTTGTTTTCTGTTATTTTCTGCTATTTACTCGTTTTCCTTAGCTTTACAAATCCCCCTTAATCCATCTACTTGGAAATAAATCCACTCAATCCCTGTGGAGAACGACCTTGCTCATCACTATCTGCAAATTATTAACCTAGAGCAAGAATATTTATCTTTGGTTGGGTTCGGCACCCACCAATGATAGATGTAAAGAGAAACCCCGAAGAAACCAATCTGGTCACAGTAGATGACCCAACGAAAGAAGCTAATGCCTAAATAAAGTCTCCTCACCCATTTCAATCTTGGCCTACTGTTGAACCTCTCCCAGAACTAAAGAGTGAACCACCTGTGCCTTCTCTTGAATCTCCCTCACAACTGGAACTAAAGCCCTTACCGGACTCCATTAAGTATGTGTTTTTAGGGCCCGACCAAACACTGTCGGTGATCATAGCCGCGGATATAACCCCTAGACAGGAAGAGAAACTGATCGAGGTATTAAAGGAGTATAGGGGTGTCATTGGTTGGTCAGTAGCTGATCTGAAAGGGATTAGTCCGTCCATTTGTATGCACCATATTTACATAGAGGAGGGTGTCAAACCAAGTAGGGAGATGCAAAGAAGGTTGAACCCAAATATGAGAGAGGTGGTCAAGCAAGAAGTAGTTAAGTGGTTAGATGCAGGTATTATCTACCCAATTTCAAATAGCAATTGGGTAAGTCCTACGCAAGTGTGCCTAGGAAAGTTGGACTCACCATGGTCACTAATGATCAAGGTGAAGTAATCCCTACCCGACTTACAACGGGATGGCGAGTGTGCATCGACTTTAAGAATCTCAACGTAGTCACGAAAAAATACCACTTCCCTTTGCCCTTCATTGACCAAATTCTGGAAAAACTTGCCAGGCAAAAATATTTATGCTTCTTAGATGGGTATTCTGGGTATAACCAAGTAGACATTTACCCTGAAAACCAAGAGAAACTACTTTTACCTGCCCTTATGGAACTTTCGCCTTCTGACGAATGCCGTTTGGATTATGTAATGCACTAGCAACCTTTCAGAGGTGTATGACGGTAAATTTTTCAGAAACGGTGGGTAGTTTCCTGGAAATATTTATGGATGATTTCTCTATCTTTGGGGATTCCTTCAAAACATGTCTCAAAAACTTACGAAAAGTTCTTCAACGATGTATCGAGAAAAACATGGTCTTTAGTTGGGAGAAGAGTCATTTTATGGTCAAAGAAGGCATTGTTTTAGGTCACATAGTTTCCGAATGGCGTATTGAGGTGGATAAAGCAAAAATTGACCTAATATGTAAACTTCACAAATGGGGTTTTAGGTCACTTAGTTTCCGAATGGGGCATTGTTTTAAGGACTTCTCCCAGATCTCCAGGCCAATGTGCAACCTTCTAGCAAAAGATGTCCCATTCAGTTTTGATGAAGCATGTCTTAATGCATTCAAGTACTTGAAAGAGGCACTGACCAATGCTCCAATTCTACAACCTCCCGACTGGTCTTTGCCCTTTGAAATCATGTGTGATGCCTCCGACTATGTCATTGGAGCTGTTCTGGGACAAAGGGTGAATAGACATCCTGTGGTAATCTATTATGCAAGTCGTACCCTCTCAGAAGCCCAATTGAATTATACCACCACAGAGAAAGAATTGTTAGCTGTTGTATTTGCTCTGGAAAAATTCTTCCCTTACTTATTAGGCACTAAGGTTTTTGTGTACTCTGATCACTCGACCCTAAGACATTTGCTGTCAAAGAAAGAGACCAAACCCAGGCTCATCAGATGGATCCTTCTATTGCAAGAATTTAACCTTGAGATTTGGGACAAAAAGGGTTCTGAAAATGTGGTAGCTAACCATCTGTCCTGAATTCAAATTGAAAAAAGCAAGCCCGTCCATGACTATTCCTTCCCAGATGAGCACCTCTTAGCTGTCTCTCATAATGCTCCCCCGTAGTACGCTCATATTGTCAATTACTTAGCAATACGTAAAATTCCCGAGGGGTGGTCTAAGCATGAGAAAGACAAATTCTTTTCTCAACTCAAATACTACTTCTTGGATGATTCTGGGCTATTTCATATCTATTCGGATCAAGTGATCTGGCGTTGTGTCCCTGAGTTTGAACACCGCATCTTCAACTTTTGTCACACTCTAGCTTGTGGGTAGCACTTTTTGGGAAAGAAAACTATGGCCAAGGTTCTATAGAGTAGTTTTTACTGGCCGAATTTATTTAAGGATGCCCATATCTTTAGCCAAAATTGCCTAAGATGCCAATCTATCGGGAATATGTCCCATAGAGACAAGATGCCACTTAACCCTATTCTAGCTATAGAAATCTTTGATGTGTGGGGTATTGATTTCATGGGACCATTCCCGCCATCATCTGGTCACGAATACATCTTGGTGGCCATTAATTATGTATCAAAATGGATTGAGGTGGTGGCAACTCGAACCAATGATCACAAAGTCCTCATGAAATTTGTTCAAAATAATATTTTCTATAAGTTTGGGTGTCTGTGGGCAATCTTCAGTGATGGGGGATTGCACCTTATTAATGCGCAATTCTGTGCTTTGCTCCGCAAATACGGAATCACCCATAAGATAACAACCCCCTACCATCCCCAAACAAATGGTCAAGTGGAAGTGTCCAATAGGGAAATTAAAACTATTCTAATAAATTCCATATGGCCCGACCAAAAAGTTTGGTCCAATAGACTGGATGACGCACATTGGGCTTATTGGAATGCCTACAAAACTCCCATTGGAATGTCTCCTTACAGGTTGATTTTTGGTAAAGCATCTCACCTTCCTGTCGAATTAGAACATTGGGCTTATTTGGCCATCGAAAAGTTCAATCTAGATTTAGGACAAGCTGGATCCCACCGAGCCCTGCAATTAAGTGAACTAGAGGAATTGTGCAATGAGGCCTACGAAAGCTCGCACATTTATAAAGCCAAAACAAAAGCCTTCCATGATAAAAACATTTCAAGGAAAACTTTTGAACCAAATCAAAAGGTTTGGCATTTTAATTCTAGGCTGCATTTGTTCCCTAGTAAATTAAGGTCTAGGTGGGACAAGCCATTTATTGTGGAAAAAGTGTTTCCGTATGGTGTAGTTAAAATTGTTGATCCAAAGAACGGAAGCACATTTAAAGTCAATGGTCAAGGGCTTAAACCATACATAGAATGAGTATCTGAGAGTAGAGGAGTTGAGAACTTTAGTATGAGTGATGCAATTGCGTCTAGCTGAAGACGTTAAACTTAACACTAGTTAGGAGGAAACCCAACGAAGTTTTATTTTAGTTGTCTTGTTAGAGTTTGTCTTTTCTTTTGAATAAGTTTCAGAATTTTGTTCACAAATCCTAAACCCCTGTTGAATCCTTACCTCTTGATTGTTCCCTTTGGCCCAAGTCCCTTTTGCATCATTCTAGTCATGCCATTGGGGACAATGACATTTAAGTTGGGGGGTGAGGAAAGAGAGAAAATTTTGAAAAATTAAGAGCAAAATTTTAAACTGAGAAGCTAAGCCTTTAAATATGTAGAATTATAATTTCACTGAAAATTTTTATTTTTTTTCCATTAAAAGAGATTTCCAAATAGAAAAAGTTGAGGAAACTGATAGAAAAATATTGAATTTTGTAGAAATTGGTAGCGAGTGATAGGAGTCAAAATTGATCTTATTTGAATATTGTCGAAACCATTTAGAAATTGGAAAATACTTCCAAGTTTTCCCCTGGCAGGATAAGAAGAGAAAGATTGAGAAATTAAACAAAAATTCTTCAAGTCATTAGAGACAGGGGACTACCTCGAACAATATTTCCAAAAAAAAAAGAATAAAAGGTCAAAGGACACCCTAGACTTAGTAACCGAGTCTCTTCACCTAAGTCAAGTGTCGAGATTCGCATCAAACCAAAAAGGGAATGCCAAAGACAATCGCCCAACACTTAGTAACCGGGTCTCTTCACCTAAGGCAAATGTCGAGATTCGTGTCAAACGTGGAAGGTAGCAATAAAAATAAATGTGCCCCTCAAAGTTCAAGGGTAGAAATCCATTGTCAGAAATGGTAAGAAGAATACCTATCCAATTTTGAAATCAATCTCAGATTTTCTTGATAAACTACAAACAGAAAAATATACAAGATTTTTAAGCTAAGTTTCTAAAACATTCAAAGCAAAACAGTTTTACCTCTTAATCCCAAAACTGATTTATACAAAGTTTGAAAATTCTAGAATCAGGATACTTGACTGATTTTGTCAAGGATTATCTTGCAATGGCAATGACTTCTTTTTATACTCAGTAGGATTTTAAGGCTGCGTTGCTAAGGGGCTAGCAATGATCAAGTTGGAGGGTGTGATAACTCTGTATTTTGATGCCTCAAGGGCATCATTTCAGGGGTATTTTAGGCCTTAGAATACTCAAAATGTGCCCTTTTCCTAGTTAAATTCAATATTGTGAACTCTGAGGGTCCATGTGCAAACCCTGTGGAAAACTAGGGAAGTTTTAGGGATGAAATGCAGTTTTTGGGAAGCTGGTGTGAATTTCAGCTGAGAGAGTGGGTGTTTTTGTGAAAAACTGAGCATAGAAGGGCACCTCCTATCTTCCAAACCTAGATAGGCGCCCTTCCTACTGTCTTAGCATACTCCCCTCTCCTTAACAAACCCTTGGTTTCCTCTCCACTCATTCTTTTCACCTCTAACAAACCCTAGCCACCTTAGGCTATCAAATCTCCACCCTTTACTCTCTCCTAACCTCTAATCTCAACCATCCAAGCCTTAGCAGCCCCTCATACCCTTAGATCTCTCCCTATACAACATCCTAGCCTTACACCTCACTCCTTAAACCCCAACCAATCACCTTAGGGTGCCACATCACACCAACCAATCACATTTATCCAGCTCTAGATGCCCAAATCTACTCCCTCCATTCTTAGTGCCCAAATCTCAGCCCTACATAATATTGGGCACCCTCTCCTTCTCTTCTCAGCCTTAGGATCAGCTTAGAACAATCCTAATCCTCCATTCTCAACCCTAGGGCACCCATATCTCTATAAAAACCCAGTTGTTGCCCCTCTCTTTCTCTCTAATCCCAGTTTTGTCCACCCTTCTCTATAAAAAGGACCCCAAGGGCCCTGGAGAAGGGGTTGGTGAATTCATTCAGTTCATAAGGCTAAGATTTCTTGAGGAGTTCAAGGGTTGTAGAAGGGAAGGATGCCCAGATCTTGTCAGGAGGGGTTCTTGTAAGCAATCCAGCCAATCTGCAACTACTGCCACTGGATTTGATCAGCCATCCCTTTCGTTTGCTTTATTTTTCTTTTATGTTATTTTTATTCTAGAATCTTTTAGGTTTGATTCTGCCCCCAGGTAAGATGGAAGGCTATTCTTGAGAAGTTCAAGGGTAGAGGAAGAGGAGAACGCCCAGGCAAGAGGAGGGGCTCCTGCTTGCAGTTCGCCTAGCCACTACTGCCACCTCTGGATCCGGATCCCAACCAGTTGCCCATACTTTTAGATTTACTTTTTACGCATGTTTTTATTTTCCGTTCTTTAATTTCTAGTTTTTATTTTATTTCTGTAATTTTTTATCAAATTTAATTGTTGTCTTCCTTTCTGTAAATCTAAAATTCGGCCAAGTAAGATGGAAGGCCCAGCTCGAGGAGTTCGAGTGTCAAAGGATAGATCTAGAGACTGCTACCTCTGACCGAGTTGCAGATTTTTTATTTCTGTTATTTATTTATTTTTCTGTAATTTTTACTTTCAGCATTTTTATAATTTTATTTTAATGGATTCCATTTCAATTAATTAAATTTTGTGTTTTTGCAATATCAAATCTTGTTATTTTGTCTGGATTGAAGTACGTAACAATTTTTCCCTCGCTTCCCTATGGATAAAACCCTTTTCTCACCACTAACTACATTTTGTAGTTATTTTGAGAATCAAAAAATTTATAAATATTGAAACTGGTGTCCTAAAGTGGTTAACGACACGCTTCCAGACACACCAGAGCCCAAATGTCTACTGTCACTTCCATCGCGACATCAGGCATAGTACAGAAAGTTGTCGAAACCTCCACGACGAAATCGAGGAGTTGATCCACCACAGATACCTGAAGAAATTCATCCAACGTGAGGGAAGGGAGTCGGCAGATCGGCAAGCTAATCAAAGAAGGGATGCTCCAAAGTCAAGCAGAAGGAATGACTAACCACCTCGGTAGCAGCTGCCGCCACGAGAAGATAGGCCGATCCGTGGGGTGATCAACATGATCGCTGGCGGGTCCATCGTTGCGGGGTGTACTATAGCAGCAGGGAAGACCTCTGTTTGAGAGTTAGAGCATAAAGAAGAGAACCCACCGGAATGACCTCAGGTAGAAGAACCCATATATTTTACCGAGGATGATGCATGTGGGATCCAATATCCGCATGATGATGCCCTCGTCATCAAAGTTGTGATCAACAACTTTGGGGTAAAGCGGGTTTTGGTAGATTCTAGGAGTTCAGCAGATATCCTATTCCTAGAAGCCTTAGACAAGTTGCAGCTAAAGCGGAGCGTTATGAAGCCAGTAGATTCTTCTCTGGTGAGGTTCAGTGGCGAGGTGGTCAGGCCCCTCGGCTGAGTTACACTGCCAATTGCAGCCGGAGCATAGCCCAATTCAGTGCGCTTTAAGTACACATTTTAGGTGGTCATGGCTCTGTCCCCCTATAAGACAATTTTAGGTTGGCCCATCCTGCATGCCTTATGTGTAGTAGTGTCCACCTACTATTTGTCGATGAAGTTTCTGACAAGCTACGGAGTAGGGGTAGTACGAGGCAATCAACTTGAATCGCGTAAGCGCTACTTGGCCGCACTAAAGGGAAAAGAAAAATTGGCGGAAGATGTCGAACTAGAGCCACCACCCAAGCACACAGAGGAGCGAGCTGCCCCAATGGAGGTCCAGGTACTGGTCTCCGAAGCCAAGTCGATGAAGACCCTCCAAATCGGTGCTCTATTAAGTGAACCTCTTCGGTTGCAACCAGTATGTTTCCTACATGGTAATTTAGATGTTTTTGCTTGGTCCACGACAGCGATGCCCAACATTGACCCTAGTATAATAACACACAAACTTAATGTGGATCCCACAGTCAGGCCAGTTAAACAAAGAAAATGAAACCTCGCCTCGAAGCGGTGGAGGGTAGTTGATGAGGAGGTCGAGAAGCTTCTCACAGTAGACTTCGTTAAGGAGGTCCAATACCCAAGCTGGGTGGCCAACCCCGTGTTGGTGAAGAAGGCCAACGGAAAGTGGCGCATGTGCATCGACTACACTAACCTCAACAAGTCCTGCCCGAAGGACTGCTTCCCCCTTCCTATAATAGACCACCAGGAATATGCGACCTCGGGGTACGGATTGCAGAGCTTCATGGACACCTACTCCGGTGACAACCAGATTAGGATGGACATAGCCAATTAGGAAAAAACTGCTTTTGTAACTGAACTAGGGTTGTACTATTATAAAGTAATGCCCTTCGAACTAAAAAAATGTTGGAGCGACCCTCCAGTGACTTGTAAATAAAGTTTTTGAAACTTTGATCGGAAATAAAGTAGAGGGTCATGTTAATGACATGGTCATGAAGACCCAATTTTCAAATTCTTTAGTTGATAATTTGAATTTGTTTTCCAAATTTTAAGAAAATTTAACATAAAGCTCAACTTGAACAAATGTGTCTTCGAGGTCACATCGGGTAAATTCCTTGGCTAGGTAGTGAACCGACATGGCATCGAAGCCAACCCGGATAAGATAAAGGCTATACTAGATATGAGACCACCCCAAAAAATAAAGGAAGTCCAAAGGCTAACTGGATGGGTAGCTGCCCTAAACCGGTTTATGTTCAAATCGGCGGGTCGGTGCCTACCCTTTTTCAAAACAATTTAAAAGAATGAAGGCTTTGAGTGGACTGAAGAGTGCCAACTCGTGTTTGACAAGCTGAAAAAGTATCTAAGTACCGCACTGGTTTTAACCCGACCTGAGGAAGGAGATGAGCTAAATTTATACCTCTCCGCGAGCTACGAGGTTGTTAGCTCGGTACTAACCAGAGAGGTAGACTGGGTCCAACAGCCCGTCTACTATGTAAGTAAGGTTTTGTAGGCAGTAGAGACTAGATACCGCGACATCGAGAAGCTGGCCTATGCGCTAGTAATAGCAGCTAAGAAATTGTGCTCGTACTTTCAAGCCCACACAATCGTTGTCCTCACCAACAAACCCTTGAGGCATGTCCTAATGAAGCCCGAGGTGTTCGGTAAATTGACGAAGTGGGCCATTGAGTTGAGCGAGTACGAAATCCGGTTCGAGCCACGTCCAACGATTAAAGAAAAGTCTTGGCGAATTTCATGGCGGAATGTACGTTCAGCACGCCGTCCCCTGATGTGGTTGAGCTAGTTAGCATGTCAAAGGTATCATCCAGTGCGACACCGGTCCTGGTCAGAGAAGGCCCGAACAGGGACGAGGAGCCCTGGATCCTCCATGTCAACGACTCATCTAATCAGCGAGGAATCAGTGCTGGATTCATACTATACGGGCCAAGCAAGGTGAAGCTGGAGTACGCTCTCCGGTTCGAATTCGAGGTATCGAACAACGAGGCGGAGTATGAGGCACTGATAGCCGGGCTGAACTTGGCGAAGGAAATTGGCACGAAAATCTCATAGTATGCAGCGACTCCCAGTTGGTTGTAAACCAGGTCAACGGTGACTACAAGGCTCGGGACCCCACCATGGCAACTTACCTAGCTAAAGTAATGAAACTCTTGCCAACCTTCCTCTCTTGTTTCATTTGACAGATACCGAGGTCCGAGAATGCCGAAGCCGATGCCTTATCATGGTTGGCGAGCATTAGTGGCAACAAAATGAGAACATTGTACATTGAAGACTTGCCTCGGCCTAGCATTCTCGGGGGGCGGGCAGAAGAGGTTGCACCCGTGTTGCAAGCGGAACCGAGTTGGATTGACCCGCTCGTCGATTATCTACTCCACGGGACCCTACCATCAAACCACAATGCAACTCAGAGGGTAAAGCATCAGTCAGATCACTATGTTATTATCGACGGGCGGCTGTATAGGAGATCCTTTACGCTCCCTTACCTACGTTGCTTGCGACCTTCGGAAGCAGATCGGGTACTTAACGACATTCATGAAGGCCTTTGCGGAGGACACTTGGGTGGTAGGGCGCACGCCCAAAAGGCACTAAGGCAAGGGTATTATTGGCCCACCATGAAAGCGGACGCACTCGAGCTCATCAAAACATGCGATAACTGCTAGAGGCATGCCAACATCCTCCATCAACCTGTTGCCGATCCGAAGTACCTGACTAGCCCGTGGCTTTCGCGTAATGGGGGATAGACATTCCCGTCAGCAACCGGACAAAGAAGATTCTTAGTCATAGCAGTTGACTACTTCACAAAGTTGATGGAAGCTAAGCCGCTGGTTACAATCACAGCCCGGAACGTGCAGAACTTCTTCAGGAAGAACATAATATGTCACTTCGGGCTGCCAAAGGTACTTGATAAGCCTATATTTGTACATATTTTCATACCTCTAACTTGATGATTTTGGGTAATAATGTTTTTGGAATTAGCATGGTATTGCACTAATTATGATGAAATTGCCTTGGAAGATGATTTGGAGCTTCATTGTGCAATTTTAAGGAGGAGTTCAATTTAATTAATCAAGATAATCATAAAGGAAGGACCATGCAGCAATGATGCTCCATGATGTAGCCATGAAGGAGAGAATCCATTGAAATCGGATTTGATATGTATGCACAAAAATCGGGAAATTTCTTGTTTTGATATAGTTCCAGTGTTTTGGGCCTAACTTTCTTCCTACAATTCGGATTGAGGTGATTCAAACGGATAATTAAAGCTAAGAAATAGGGCTAAAACTCTTGTGTTTATCACTCAACCTAATTCCGCCGACAACCAAGTTTAATTCAAGCTTAAAGTTTTGGGTCTGGCAATTGGTAGTGCAGAAGAGATAGGAATTCAACTGAGATAAAGACAAAGAAACATAATTTGTGTTGAATTAGGAGTCTGCATTGAGAAGCAATTGAGGGGAGGATGCACTATAAAAAGGACCATAGACTCAAGGCAAAGGGGCACATCCTTAGAGAGAATTCAGTAGAGAAGAGAAGAAGAAGCAGTCTCAGCACATCAAAAGAGAAGAGGAAGCAATTTCAGCACGCAAGAGAAGGAGAGGGAGAATTCGAATTCAAGAGGGAGGAAGTCTTAGTTGCTGCACTTGTCTTAGACCTCCAAAGGCTAAAATTTTCTTGTTATTCTATTCATTCTTTGATGTGTTCTTGCTGTGTTTACCCTTTAATTTTCTTGAATATGTTGAATTTAATGATGTCTAGCTAAATTCTCTTAACTAGGGTTTAGATGGATTTTGATCTTAAGATTATATAGTTATTTGTTTAATTCAATTCAAGACATTTATTATTTGCATGAGGAATTTTTATTGCTATGGTTAATGCTTTAAAAGATTTGGCCAATCTTTTAATGATTTGATGATTCATGCAAGACTGACCAAAGGATTGTTATGAATTAGATCCCTAGGCAATAAAAATCGCATGATACACTATGATATCGAAAGATGATTAGCTCATGTGTGGGAATCAATGAAGCTTAGTGATTTAAATCCCCTTCTACGATTAGAGGTTTCCAAAGAAATTAATGCTTATTTTTCCTTTTGACAACCACTTAGAAATTTGATGGTAGAATTGGATTAATAAAGGATTAATATGACTTGAGAAAGCTTATTAATTAATTTAGGGAAATCCACCATCACATGCAAGTAACTTTAATATATCTTAGGGTAATTTCGGTCTTGAGTTGGATTAAATAGGTAATTATGTAACTTTGATTCAATGAAATCTAAACCTTAGTTGCATTCATCCATCAATTCAGTTTTTATTAAGTTCTTGGATTTGCATTAATTCGTTCAATTTTTTTCCCTTCTTCAATTGATTCACGAGTTCAACTTAGGTTAGTTTAAAATTGATTTGGTACTGTGATCTAGTCTCTGTGGGATTGACACTTTTCTCATCATTATACGCACATTTGACTAAGGTACACTTGCCTGAATTAACTGTGCATAAATCACACAATAGTAATGATATTGGATAACGGGAAGCACTTCAAAGATATTAAGTTCCAGAATTGGTGTGCCGAGATGGGGATATAGCAGAACTTCACTTCGGTGGCACACCCGTAGGCGAATGGACAGGCCGAAGTGATGAACAGGGCCATCCTCCGCGGACTGAAAGCTTGCTTGGCGCGAGCTAAGGGATTGTGGGTGGATGAGTTGCCCAGTGTCCTTTGGGCCTACAGAACGACTATCAAGACTATAACGGGAGAAACACCTTTCAACCTGACGTATGGAACAGAAGCCTTAAACCTAGCCGAGATCAATGTACCAACCCTGCGGCTTGATGCATACGACGAGGAAGCAAATGATGATGAACTACGAACTAACCTAGACCTGATCGAAGAAGTATGCGACCTAGACTACATCTGAATTGCAACCTATCAATAGCCGGTATCTTGGTACTACATTGCCCGAGTCAAGAGACGCCATTTCTAAGTTGGCGACCTGGTACTTCGGAAGGTGATGGTACCTGAGCCCGGCATAGGTAAGCTTGGACTAATCTGGAGGGTCTGTATAGGGTGAGACGAGTGTTTCGAGAAGGAATGTACGAGCTCGAGATGATGGAAGGGAAGCAGGTACCCCGGGCCTGGAATGTTGACAACCTGAAGAAATACTACTTATGAGCTTGTGAGTTAGACATCCGTTAAAACTTATTAAGTCCAGAAGACCACAGAGCTAGTCAAAGGCACATATTGGAGAGTGGACTACGAGTCGCTCTCAGAGCTTAAGGGCTATGGTTCCGAGCTGATACAAGACCTAGCCGCCTCTTCGGCATAGGTGATACAAGACCTAGTTGCCTTTTTGGCATAGGTGATACAAGACCTAGTCGCCTCTTCGACATGCCAATACAAGACCTAGCCGCCTCTTCGGCATGCGAAATACAAGACCTAGTCATCTCTTTGGCATAGGCAATTCAAGACCCAGTCACCTCTTCAACATGGGCTACATAAAAAAACCGCTCGTTTCCAGCCTCATTTGTGAGCAAACAAGTCGGGCACATACCCTATAGTGTCTGCTCACCTCAGCGTACATCGACTTTGGGTTATTCCTAACAGTGCCCAGCTTGCCAGCTTGGCACTTCGAGGTAATCCACACTTAGGAAAATTTTATGCACACTCAAAATTTTTGCACGCGAAGTAGGAACAAAACATATTCTCTTCATTCAAAAGGTGATTCGAATACATTCAAAAAAAAGAGAAGAAAAGAGGCAACTACTTATTCTTGCTCGGAGGCTCAGAATATTACATATGTACGGGGGGTCCAAAAAAAGAGTCAGCAAGTCAATCATTACGGGGTTCCTCACCCTCACCTTTGGCATCTCCAGATGGGTCAGTCTCCACGGTGTCCTCGGCAGTTACATCTTCCTCAGTCTCCTCCGCCGCTTCCTCACAGAAATTATCGTCACCCTCCTCCTCGGAGTCTGGGTCCTTCTCTACCACAACATGCATTTCATTAGTGACTCCGGTCGTGGTGGTGGCTTTGAGGTCTAGGTCGGGGAATTTGCGTTGGGTCAACCACCTACAAAGTTAGAAGCCCCTCTGGTATGCCGACGTGCCGATCTTCACCCTATGCATTTGAAACTCCTCCGAACTCTTGTAAGCCTCGATGGAAGCCTTCTTGACATCCTTGATTGCGTCATCAAAAATGGCTTCACGCTCCTACATAGGGGCCTTCAGCTCCCTAGTCTCCTTCATCAGGTGTTCAATCAGCTCCTTCTGGGCTCGTACGTCACTCTCCAACTTGTGGATTTGACCACGGGCCATATTCAGACCTTGGGTACTCGCGGAGGATTCCTCAGCTGCTAGGGCCCTCTTCAAATGCTGATTGGACTGCCGCACAAGGGAATGAATTAAGGAATTCACCTACCGAATAGAAGAAGAAAAAATTTTTCTAAGTATCAGAAGAGAACGAGCAAGGAGAGCAAGCAAAGAAAATGAGCTCCAATACGTACCACCATACAATGATTGGCCACCTTTTGCTCGAGCTGACCGACCGGTAGCTCAGAAAGATGAATGACCTCCATGGGGAAGACCGCTTCCTTACTCTTGCGAAGACTTGACTTGGGGTTCATGATGCTCAGGGCCACTTCAGAGCCTTCTCCCAAAGAACTGACTCCACGGGTGGCTTAGAGCTCGGACGCTAGAGTATCCTCGGGTGGGTGAGGCGGGGAACCCTTACCTCGGTCTTCTTCGACCAGGTTGATGATTGAAGGGTTCTCGGTAGCGATGGTATCAATGGCAGGCTAGGAAGCGGTATCCTGCAAACGGGCTCTTCGGGTAGCTTTTCTTTTCTTCCCCCTCTTCATACTCCCGAAGAGCTCGGCTGTAGGAATGTCTTCCATGATCCCTGTGGAAAATCACATCAGAATAACCGAGAGTCAAAAACTAATTTAAAGAAAAAGACAAGTGTGTGCACCGAGGTGGCGACCTACCAGGAGGACTCAGCCCGACTCTCATGAGTTTGTCTTCGGACAAAAAGTCTTTTACTTTCAGATCGAGCTGCACCCAAGAACGAATTTCTATCTTTGTCTCCCTATCTAACTGGATACCGGGGTTGCTAATGGTCGTCCTCCAATGTGTTGGGAACGACCACTCCCCAGCAATGGAAACCACGAAGTAACACCTCTTCCAGGCCGGGACCTTGTTCGGGAAACCTTGTAAGACTCTATATCCAGGTCAGGGGACATGTAATAACTGCATTTTTCTTCTTGGGGGACACAAGCAAAATTCTTTTTGATAGAGCAGATCGAGCTAAAGATATCGAGGTCTAGGGGTCTACTGTAGTTGTGGAAAAGGGAAATGATACCTACAATGGAACAGATAGAATTGGGATGGAGTTGATCTATGGTGACATTGGAGAACTTGATGACCTCGATGACGAAAGGAAGAAGTGGAAATCACAGCCCGACCACGAGTTGCTCTTCGTAAACTGCAATCTCATTGTGGTCATGGTCCCAGGGGTATCTTCCTAAGGGGATGTTATACACATGGTAATCAGGGAACTTGTAGCGAGCAGCCAGAGCTTGGAGCCTTTCAGCCATCATGATAGAAGGACCAAAGCGATACGGCCCCTGAGAGCGGCGCGTGGTGGGGGCCACCTTCCTAGAAACCTCTCAATCTCGCCTCGACGCGTCTGCACCAAATGAAGTGGAATCGGAACTATCAGCCGAAGCACTTGCCCCAGTAAGACCCAACTCCTCAACCCGAGCCGAGGTGCCCACCTCGGCCCCGATGGACTCACCACTCGTGTCAAAAAGACTACTGGTGCTAATACTAGACATCCGAGCTCAAAAATGAAAGAAAAGACGAACAGGAGATGAAGACTAGACAACTCACCTAAGACCAAAGAAAGAACGATTTGGAGATAGATGCATGACCTCAGGGATTCGAGCATGCGATGTGTGATGAAGAAAATGGGCTCCAAGGCCCCTATTTATAGCCATGATGACCAAACTTCGACGGTCCAGATCTACACGATCCAACGGTTGTCATGGAAACTGGATACACGCCTCCCGAGGTCAAAATCGGTTGAGCGCACATTTTGACATCCACGGAATTTATAACCCTTATGACGTCTGTGCTTCCCCGATCTGGTTTTCCTGATCGAACCACGTGAGTCATTGTGATCCAATCGTTGAACCGGACTCCGAACCGAAGGGAACTCGAGCCAAATCCACCTAGGTTTGTCATGAACTCCCCACGTCGGGTCGGGGCCCCTGGCACGGGGAATGGGGGGGCAATTGATGAGGGGTGATTTGGCCCGACCTGATAAGCAGAGGACACGTGGACGCAACCTGCCAGCTACATGATGACTCAGCGCCTCCGGCCACCGCGGTGGATCGGGTCACCTCGGGTGTCTCGGTCACCTCGGATAGCACTGAACTCTGGGTACCTCGGATAACCAAATCCTTCGAAGTGACACAAAGTAGATTCTAGAAGCCCGCCAGCTGTCTCCGAGCCTTCTGGGATCATACCGCGCAACCGTAGGCTTCATCCTCATCCTGCCCGAATCGGATGGACATGATGAGCCTTATCAGCTAGCACGTTATCCACCTTCCGAAGCGGAACAGACTCCTACTGCTCGAGCTGAAGATCTCGAAGAGGTTTCGTGAGGCTTACGACGGTTCAGCTATATAAAGGCATCAGCCCCTTTGACCCAGGTACGCGCGATTAAGTGCATTCTAGCTCTCAAGTTTACTAATTTTCAGCTCACAATTTACTACTAAGTATTGACTTAAGCATCGGAGCGACCTCGTCGGCATAGCCACCCCAGGTTCTCTAATCCATTTCTCTTACAATTCGACCGATCCACTCTGTAATCGACGCTCGAGCTACCTTCCAGCTAGGAGCATCCAAATTGCGCACCATTATTTCTATTTTATGCCACATCAACACGAAAAAACGTTTTTCCCATAAGTGCATTTGGCAGCATGGCATTTCTCTTTAGCAATTTCTCGTCTCTAACATGATTCAATGCAATGCATGGGCATATAATGCACAATATTATTCCAACCCAATAGCATAGATTTAAGGCATAGAAAATTAGAAAAAAAGGCATAACTTAATACATATAAATTTACTTAAAACATTTGAATAAAAAGGGCATAGTTTTTGTATAATCCAACAACATATATATAACATAGCTTACTTCAGAATCTGAATAAAAAAATTTAATAAATAACAGGGAAGAAACATTCGACCAATAACAGGGTTCATTTACATATTGTAAATGGTAAGTTTAACACAAGCTATAAAACACTTTAACAAGGGTTCATTTGCTCGTCATTTACCTTGCAAGAACCCTGTTCGGTTAAGGCAAGAGCAAGAAGAAATCCCGTTCGATGACGACTATTTGCAATGAGATGCATTGGAGGTTAGAAAAAAAAACCAGTGTCAATGATGAGAAGAAGAAAATGGTGTTCGAATAGTGGAGGGTGGTTCTGTTTATGTTTATTGAATAAATGTTTTGTACTTGTGTAGCTGTAAAACCGAGAAAAGCTATTAATGTGGGCGTTTATGACACATAGGCGCCATTAGGCACCACATTAGCAAAGTGTCAATAAACGCCTATCCGTTTCAGGAAGCTCCAAAATGAAGCTTCTTGAAATGGGAGAGACGCATAGAAATCGATGTTTTGCAAACATCGATACGTACGGAAACAATTAATGAGGCTTTTGCTGATGGGGCGCTTATGTGGCACCATTTACTTAATAAATGTAAACAGAACCAAACACATACGTGGTCTCACTAGAATGAATGTCAATGAAGAGGAGCCCTCAACAGTGGCAAGAAATGTGGAAGAGGAAGCTGAACAACTGAAATAAGGGTTTTTACCATGGGTGTGTCTTCCATTACCATGGGTGTGCGAAGCACTGAATCAATTATTATCCTACGTGGCAAGTTGCCACATTGGATTACACCTGGAAGCACGCCAGATTGCGTTTTTGAATCGGTGGGCCAATTCAAGAAACATCAAAAAGGTGTTTTCACTAAAAAGGTGAAATTGGGAATTCTGAGGCAAAAACGTTTTTTGACCGTTTCTCAAAAAAAAAAAAAACAAAACACGATGCCGAACATGATTTTCACACCGATTTTTTTTATTTGCTAACATGTCATTCACCTCAATGAAAACGAATCGCTAGAAAATAACATCGGTGCCAAACAACCACTTTGATTCAAATGGGCCATGTAGGATCTAGTGGTGGATCCCAACATCACGTCCTCTGTACAGGGAAGATGTACCACATCTAAAATCTGAAGTCTAAAAAGTTAGAAAGATATTAAAAGTGTTTGAATTCTAAAAAGAGGCATAAATTATTTTGTGCTTTTTAAAGGCTTTGAATAGATAAGGTTGTTTGTGTTGGATCAAACCTTTAACATCTGAAATTCCCTAATTTTACCATTTTACCTCTAAAATAGACAATTTGATAATTTTGAGTTCAGTTTATGTTATTTCATATAAAATAATTTATATATCTGTGTTATCAAATTCAAATAATTTATCACTATTAATAAAAATAATAATTAATATAAATAAAATTTTAATAATTCAAAAATAATCAATAATGTCAATCATTAATAGTTAATAATAAATAACTAATCACTAATATTATAATAGTTAAAAATATTAAAATAATCAATAGTAATAAAAATAAAATAATAAATAATTAATACAAAAAATCATAAAAAATAAAAAATAATTTATTCAATTCAATATAATAAATAAAAAATTAAATTTAAGGGTGGTGAAGACTAATTTCTATCAGTTTCTTTGGAGATGTTACGGGTGGTGAAGAAAGCATTAAGGGCTTCGTTGCATCCGGGGTTGGATTCCACTTTCTTGAGGTGAAGTTTGGTCCATGAGTCCATGGTGACGGAAGTAGTCGAGGCACATGAAAACTTCTAAGGAGGCAAAGGCCCATTGTGGGTTCTTCTGTGAACAGTCTACGCAGGTACCGTTTGCCTGGAGGGATTGCAGTTGCTGGAGACGATGAGAAGCCACTGCTGCCGAACAGGACGACATTACAACATCTGCAGCGTAAGAAACTAAAGTCCGATGTAGGTTGTTGGATGTTGCTTATGCTTTGTGAGTCCATATTCAGACGCACATGCAGTGGCGTACATCGGAAACTATATTTCGGATCTAAAAAAGCATTCAGATCATATTTTAGATACAATACCAAATGAGCTTGACGCCTGAAAAGTATATATTTCTAATGTCAGACCTCTAAAAAGAGTTATCAAACGCCACTTTAGTAGGAACATCAGATCTGCTACCAACAAACGCTCCCAACATGCCCCTGCAGCCGTACATCGGAAACATCTCCCATGCATGACAAGGAAGATAGATGTTCCCATGTATGGCTGCAGTGGTCCGTGGGAACAGTATTGGTAGCAAATCCTGCCCTTATTTCGTATTTACATAAAAGGCCATTCATTTCATACAATATCTCTTTGCCTAATTAATTTAGGTCAGAGTTTTGTTGTGATCTTCTTCTTCCCCTTCGGTGGTGCATATCGAAATCAGTAGACGTTCTGGTGTTGGTTGATGGTGAGTAAATGGAGGCCCAACTCGCAGACGGAAGCATCATAGTAGTCTTCCATGCAAGGGACTTCGAATTCCGGGATGGATGACCAGAGCTGGGAGAGCTCCGACGACGAGGGGCAGCCGGAGTAATGAAAGTTGATGGTCGTCATCCTCTTGTGCGCCGAAGCGCGAGAAGAAGTAGATCCGAGGCCCTGCCCCTGCCCATGTGCGTTTGCATCGCAGTTTTGACAAAGGGGGATCTCCTCATCGACGCACCAAACGGAGGCAGCCTGAGCGTTGCATCGTTGGCACAACAAGACCCGGGAGTGGCGCCTAGATACCACGTTTGCCGAGTGGACTTTGCGGTCGCACAGGAGGCACAAGCTAGCCACGTCTGATCGGCAGTACACCATGGCTCTTCGCTCCCCACAGAAATCGCATAGATAGCCCATTCCTGTATCTGTTATCAAGATCGAGATCGAGAGAGAGAGAGAAGGAAATATTTGCAGAGAGGCAGATAGCTCAGCTCAATAGTCGTAACTGCTGAAGAATATGTGAAGCTTACAATTACAAGTTCGTTATGGATCAGGATGCACAATTGGTGTCTAGAAGATGTCCCCACATCTTTTAAAGAATGCTTGAATAATGGAACTGATAGATAAAAAAATTATCACATCGCTCGCTGTCAGAGATGACAAATTATACTGGAATTCAGTATCACACACGGAGAGAGAGGGAGAGGGAAATCAGCAGCAGACTTGTCCGTTTCGAAAACCGGTTTGAGAATAAAGTTATTGGTTTGTTGCACATTTCCACGGGAGGTAGCGGTACCATAGGCGGGAAATAAATATCTGGGCGGGAAATAAATATCTGACTGACCATTGACCATCCCGGATGATATGGACCAATCAAGATACGAAAAGTCTTCCGTTAAAAAGAAAAGGTGGGAAAATACTCAACTCATATCAGGACATGCGTCTACTCTTATCATATTACCATTTTACATATTGATTTTAGGATTTAAGGGTTTTAAGGTTTAGAATTCAGAATTTAGATTTTAGGGTTTTAAGTTTAAGAGTTAGGCTTAGGGTTTAGAGATGATTTTGGATTTAGGGGTTTAGGATTTAAAGTTTAGAATTTAGATTTGTGGGTTTTACATTTAAGAGTTAGGGATTTAAGGGTTTAAAGTTTATATTTTAAAGGTATGTAAAATATCCAAATCGGATCAGCTGAAGACTATGGTTGTTCAGCAAGCTATGGAACCAATGACAACTAGGGGTATAAATGGACAATATTCATATTCGAATTCGATTAGGAAATCTGATATATAAATTCAATTTGATATCCAACGGATATTGAAAATCAATGTTCAAATTTGGATTCGATTAAATATTCGAATATTAGATTCAAATTCAACCAATTAATTATTTTAGGTAATTAATAAATATATAAAATAAATAGTTTTTATATAAAATATATAAATATATAAATTATTTATATAATTTAAATATGATATGTAAATATATAAAATATTTAAATATTTTATGTGTTATATATAAGAATTAAATAATCGATCGATTTCAAATGTTTATCGAATCGAATCATATTATATCTGAATTTGACTGATTATGATATTCAAATCGATCTCGAAATCAAAATCAGATTTCCGAATAATCGAATAGCATTGGCACTCCTAATGAAAACACTCCACGTTAGCAATAAAACATATGGGACCCATAATAAAATGATTGTGAGTCCCATATATTTTATTCCTAGCGTGGAGCATTATCGTTGATTCCGCAACCAATCAGTGTTTAGGGCCAAAGCCTATTTTATTGAGAGCATTCTTGGGAATGTCAAGTTGCCATGAGAGTGGATAAATTAGTAATTACCTTCTACTTTATTTTGACAAAAAATATCACGTTGCCATGAGAATGAATAAATTAGTAATTGCCTTCTATTTTATTTTGACAAAAAATTAAGCAAGATGTGGGCATGAATAGGTGAACGTGTTCAGCCCATAAACGGTTTCAATAGTATAGGCTGTGGGCGGAGACTAGCCAAAGTATTGCCCTTTTCCGGTTCGTATCATGGTCGTACCCAAGAAGGCAAGAACATATCAGGCACATGTAATAAGAACAGAAAACACGTGGACCTATCTTATTTTGGCAAGATCAATCTCTGCTTTTGATTGAAATCCTATGTTACCATGGGGCGATATTTATCGGACACATGTGATAGGTAGGTAGAAACTTTTTCCTTTGCCAAGAAAAAATGGCAACAATAGGGAATGCGGGTGTCCCACCATGTTCAAGATCAGTTTGGATGCTCACAAAACCGTATTTACACCGTTTATATATCCTTTACAGCCGTACAATTGAAATATTTACATACTTGTATGTTTTTTTCATGGATAATATTTCCAATGCAAGCTGTACAAAGGGTGTGTGTACAGTCTTGTGAGCACTGAAGCCGATTTTACCATGTTCACTACTTCACTTATTAAAACTTACCTTATTTTTTCCATGGACTTTCTTTCTAAAACAGAATAGCATGGATTCAATGAATAGTCCATTAAAAAAATAAGGGATATTTGGTTTGTGGTTAGAATTCGAATTCCTCACAATCATGGTTTATTCCCATAGTATATTGAGTTCACATCTGCCCTCCACAGAATGCATCTCAAAAACGCCCCACATGCACATCTCAGCTTGCATTGAGAATATTCCTCATACTTATCATCAGGAGATGTTCCCAATTGATGATTGGGATGCATTGTGGGACGTTTTTCGGGCATACTCTGTGGGAGGCAGATGTAAACTCTAGCATATTTTGTTCAAGAGAGGAATCAGAGTGCGAATTAGAATCAGCTGGAATGAGATTTCATTCTTGAGGGAAAGGGAGGGATAAACAAATACCTCAAATGGGAGAGTGCCATTTTATCAAAAATAGGAATGGGGTTCCAATTCTGTCCAACCAAACAGTTGAAATCGGAATAGGCCATTCTTTCCAATCCCAATTCCAGAGCTCTATTCCTATGAACCAAATGGGTCCTAACTCCTAAGGTTGCAAAAAATTTATATCAGTAGATGAACCAAGATCTTACCTTCTCCAATTAATCAATTTCCAAGATGAAACAAAACAATTGCGTGTGTTGACAGACAAAACAACAAATTGCACGGAACTGAAAATCTTTATCAACCAAATCTATCTACTAGCTCTGCTCTGCTCATAAATAAAGGGAAAAGGAAGTTTAAAAACGTTGGAAAAATCTCAAATTCTGTGAAGATCAAAGAACAGAGAGAACAGAGTGACATATGTTTTTCCCATTAGCAACACAACAGAGAGATGGGCTTATTTAGATGATAAGAAGAATCGAAATACCTCATTGAAAAAGAAACGACACCAAGTGGAACATTGTAAGAGAAAAAAAAGGGAGCAAGAAGTTCTAGTAAGAAAGAGCATAGGAGAATTGTAGAGAGAAATCCAGGAGGGAAAGAATTTATAGACCATTCCTATTACAATTACACCCACCCAAAGCGGCAATGCAGCAGCACATGAGGAAATGTGAAGTTATCTCCCAAGTTTCAGTGGGTGTTTGGCACCGAGCATTTCACAAGTGGGCCCCAATTTACAAGTATTTAGTTTTACATTTTTTTTGAAAAATACAAAAAAAAAAAAAACAGATGTAAGCTGATTGGGCATTTAAAGTGATTTGGCTTATTATTATAATATATTAATAATGATAATTGTATGACATCTTAGAAAAGAAATCAGCTTTTTCAAATTTCAGTGCACCACGTCACCTTAGTGATTCAAGATCATCAAGGCGATTCAAGAAGTCAGCTTTATTTATTGATGTGGCATGAATAACACACGTCAACAAAAACAGAATGCTTATGAAACGCTCCAGTACCAAACACCCACAATGACTTCCATTTACATCCTACGTACCACAAGGTACGTAGCAAGTAACCACATTTACATATAAATGAAAATCGGCATTCTTTTGAAGATTAAATCGAGTCTTGTTGGACTCCCATGTTTGGCATTTTCATTCTCTAAATTCGAAATCCTTATTATTAGGAGCTTGTTTGGTATCATTGCCATATTTTCCACTCGGGATTTCTTACAAACCTTTCCTACCCACTCTATTCCGGTCGTGAATTAGAGCCACACATCTCTAATTTTCTGACAACTCAAAGCACCATGAAAAAGTTTATAGGAAATCTGGGCTTCATATTTTCTGACAATACTCCATGCTATGTGCATTTTAATTGTAGATTAATATTCAGTGTTTTGGGAGTGATCTCACTTTAATAATTTAACTTAGAAACATGCCACTGCAATACTTGAACTTTTGGAAAGTGCCACTTTAGTCCATCGGTCAACATTCTATCAGTTATCGGATGCACATGATGTCACGCGTCTCAATAATGTTAAAATCTCAAAATTACCCTCACATAAATTAAAGCCCTCTCATGGTAGACCATTATTCGTCATCTTCTTCTTGATATTGAACCAAACCAATGGTCAACATAGTCCCAAACCCACCACCAATCCACCTCTCTCTCCATTATCTTCTTCTTCTTCTTCCCCTCCACCTTATGCTATGAGCTCCCTAAATCTCCACACTCTTGTTACTATCTGACTAAAACAAAAAAGAAAAAGTGCATCTGTGAAAGGTGTTGGGGATGCTGCCTTAGGAATTGCTTTTTCCATCCACAAGGTGCTTCTGGATGAATCATCTGTTCAACTACAAGTGTTTTTAAAGCAGGGAATCTGTAAAAGTTGTAGATGCTGCACTCTTTTTGGTGATAATTTTTCTGATCACAACCTCCTCAGGACCTTTCTATACACATTATGTTGTCCATCAACCAAAGACCATATGGCATTTTATTTCCTAAAGGCAGTGTTTGGAAACGATGCAAATGGAGTGTAAATCCTGGTTCAGGATAAAGTTGCATTCTTGTTCACTTTTGCTTGTGTTTGGTAACATTACATTTATGCATTGACAAATGACAGATCAATGTATATTTATATTGATAATAAGATGTAAAAATACATCAATAAAAAAAAAGTAAATTTGCATCCAAGTGGGCTTTTGATAAAAAAAAAAAGCATATGCTTTATTGGAATTCATGTTTGTATCCATTATAGCTAAAAGTTTGTTTGGTAAGAAGGTAAATTTGTCAATGCAAAACTAACCCAAATTTACAATTTATATGAACCATTTTACACTCTACATATTTGCATTCACACTTATTTGCATCATTTCCAAATGCAGCCAAAAGTGTCAAAGGAGGTTAGGTGGTTAGTGTATTTTATTTCCATATTATGCTTGAAATGGTGCTTCATTGGTACAAAGACTTCTAAGGCTGGTTGTTTAGTCTCTTTCTGCAGGGGGAGGTAGTGCATTGCCTCTTGCTCTCACGTTTAATTTGATTATTAAAGTTTAATGCCAAGAATTGGGGATTTGTTTGGGCAAATTTATTCTCTAAAACCCAGGATGGTCAATGCATTGGAGGCTTGAATTTCATTTTCATCTCGGATGCAAGAGTTGGATTGTTGAGTTTGTCCTCAGTTGGAGGATGATATTGATATTCCTTCTATTCGACATGTCTACTCTCTTTGTGTCACTTTGTAGAGACCTCAAGAGTCATTCTCCTAATGCGCCTTAGTTTATTTTTCTTTGGTTCAACACTTTGATCTGTATTTAATGCTCTTTTTTATCTTTTCTTTTTTTGTTGTTTGTAGCTTGATTTGCATTTTGAATATTCTGAATGAAATATGCCTTTTTGGTTAAAAAGTTTCCTTCTAAAAAAAGTACTAATAATTTCTTGGGTATGTACTACGAACCATATGCCATGAAATAATTGAGAGAGGGAGTGTGTGTGTGTGAAGTTTCGTCGGTTCTCTCAAATATATAATAATTTGTTGGGTATGCCATGCCATATGCCATGAAATAATTGAGTGTGTGTGTGGAGTTTCGCCAGTTCTCTCAATATATTTTATTGTTAATGATAGCAAACAGTAGTTTGATAATTTTACAATCAACTATAATGTTGGTTAACAGTGTTGGACTAAAGTGGTATTTTCCGAAAATTCATGTACTTCAATGGCACATTTTAAAGTTCAAATACTAAAGCAAGACCACCCTTAAAGTATAGGGTACTAATTTATAATTTACTCTTTTTAATATTATATGATACTAGAGATCGAGGCACCATTAGGCACCGCGTATACAAGTAATATAAAACATTTACTCCAATAGGAGAAGGTTCATTTTGACAAATTTTTAAAAAAGTTGCTTGTATAAACCAAGGTGAGACTATTTCCTTATAATAGTTGAAAAACACTTAAAAAACATCAACCAAATAGAGAATACAAGAAAATAGCAAAATGATGCTAACATGGAACAAACGCCCTGGAGAACAAGCACTGATACCAAATACCATTTAGATTATGAGTTTGAATTCATTGATTATTGCTTTTAACTAATAATAGAACGATAATTGCAAAGATTATTCATTTAATCATTTCTTCTTTTACACTATATATCGATTTGTCAATTATCAGCTTAGATTCATTGGAAAGGAAAGAACTCTCTCTCTCACACACACACAATTATCACATCAACGAATGATGTGATAGAAACTGAGATGTGATGATAAGTTATTGGAGCCGGTAAGGTTGGTTCCTATAAATATGGAGAGGCAACACACTGATGCATGATGCATGTACAAGGAACATAATCCAATCCAATGTTGGGTATTAATATTATTGTATATTTAAGATAGCAAAAAGAAAGGGTGGTTGATGGAGGCCCATCTCACTCCTAGGGGCGGCAGATCCTGGGATAAGGCCAAGAGTCCAAGATAAGCCAAGGAAGGATAATTCAAGATCCATCAAGACTCTTCCAAGACTTCAAGACTTATCAAGAATCCAAGCTTATCAAGACTCTTCCAAAATAATTCAAGAATTCAAGAATATCCCAAGATAATTCAAGAATTCAAGAATTATCAAAATTCAAGAATTCAAGATCCATCAAGAATTCAAGAATTCCAGATAATCCAAGATTCATGCATGGAGAAGATCAAGGGAGATCAGACGGTGGAAGATCAAGCCCAAGAATTCCAAGAGGGTTCGACCTTATCAAGACAGCCCAAGAAGATCAAGATCAAGATCAAGATTCATGTTCTTTCCTAGTTCTTTTACAATTCCTAAATGTATTATAAATACTGCTATTTTCCCAAAGTTATTCATCAATTTCATACTTCAGATTTCAGAATTTCTTCAAGTTCTCTTCTTCCTATTTTCGCCACCTTTTCTCTCTCCTAGAGAAATCGTGTTATTCGTTAGGTGCTAGCGAACGCCCGGTGCTTGCATAGCCAGCTCCGGTTCTCATTGCTTCCACGCTGCGTCAGTGGTGGAGTTGGAACGTGGGCTCTACCATCATCTTTTTAATGAAATCATCTTTAGTGCTTATACAGTTCATACAGTCCCTTGCAGTCTTGCATTGGAAATATCTCACCATGAAAAAAAAAGTATATAAGTATGGAAATATTTCTAATGCAAGGCTGTAAGTAACTGCGAACAGTGTGAGCAGTGAAGCCCATCTCCTGTTTGATAAATGTTTCATCGTTTTTAGCTTTTCTCAAGTTCCATGACAATTAATTGAAACAGGTGAATTTGGAAAAGTACAAGTGGTGATTGATCAGAAAAAAAAAAAAAAAAGCTGAAATAGCTAAAGAGAGAGCAACGAAAGGATTTCAACCATTTGAAACTCAAGGAGATGGAGAAGGAGCCGGATTCTTTGCTTCATAAAGAGGAGATCATGTGGGCACAAAAATCAAGGATTAATTGGCTGAACCATGGGGATAGAAATATAAAATTTTTTTCATAGTGTTACCATTAAAAGGAGAGCAAGGAACAAAATCTGGAAGCTCAAGGACAGAAATGGAACTTGGGTGAAGGGGCAAGAAAACATTGGGAGATTTCTCTTAGAACATTTCAAAGAGATTTACACTTCCTCAAACCCCACAGAAATTGAGAGAGCTCTAGTGGATATTAGTGAGGTCATTTCAGAAGAAGACAATTCAGATTTGCATAGAGATGTTACTGAAGAAGAAATAAAGGATGCCCTTTTTCAAATGGCTCCAAGAAAAGCTCCAGGACCAGATGATTTTCCAAATTTATTTTTTCAACAATTCTGGGACATTGTAAAGGGGGATGTAATAAAGGAAATCAGATCTTTCTTTATTGAAGGAGTGTTAAACCTAGAAATGAATGCCACACTCATAGCTCTTATCCCAAAGGTTAGAATCCTGAAAATGCCTCGCACTTTAGACCTATCAGCTTATACAATACAATGTATAAGATAATTGCCAAAATTCTTTTGAATAGATTGAAAACAAAGTTCGATAGGATCATCTCAATTAACCAAATTGCCTTCATTCGAGATAGATCCATCACTGACAATATCTTTCTACCCATGAAGTTACGCATTTCATGAAACATTCAAAAGATACTAGTGGCTTTATAGCTATTCAATTAGATATGAACAAGGCGTATAATTGAGTAGACTGGTCCTTCTTAGAGAGAGTTATGGAGAAGATAGGGTTTGGGCCAAAATGAATAAGTTAGGTGATGAAGTGTGTTTCTTCAGTGTCCTATCAAATTTTGGTCAGTGGTTCTGCTTCTAGAAAGCTCCTACCTCAACGAGGTCTGAGACAAGGGGGTCCTCTCTCCCCCTATCTCTTCCTCTTATGCTTTCTTGTATATACTTTTCTCAAAGAAGGTTGAGAATAAGGTGTTATCTAGAATTAAAATTTGTAGACAAGCCCTAGTAATCTCACTTGTATTTTTTGAAGATGAAAGCTATATTTTCTCAAAAGCCAATCTTAATGAAGGTAGTACTATCTTGGAAGCAATCTCAACTTATGAAAATGCATATGATCAATAGGTGAGTTATCATAAATCTGAAGTGTTTTTTAGTTCTAACAAGCATCCAAAGCTGAAAAGGCTAATGGCTAAATCTCTCAATCTATTTAGGTACTCATCCTTCTATTGGAATGAATAAGTTCCAACTCTTGACTATTTAGTAGAGAGAGTTGTAAATAAAGCCAAGAGCTAGAAGGAATCTCTCCTTTCTCAATATGGCAAAGAGGTACTCATTAAATTGGTCCATACAGCCATCCCATCATACTATATGTCTTGCTTCCTACTCCCAAAGAAAGTTTGTAAGTCCCTTGTGAGATGCCAGAAAAAATCTGTTGGGTGACAAGTGTGATCAGAAGCGCGTCGTTAACTACTTCAGAACACTAGTTTGAGTATTTATAAATTTTTTTATTCTCAAAATAACTACAAAATGTAGTTAGTGATGAGAAAGGGGTCATATCCACAGGGATGTGAGGGAAAAATTGTTACGTACTTCATTCAGACAAAATAACAAGATTTGATATTGTAGAAACACAAATATTAATTAACTGAGCTAGAATCTATTAAAATAAAATTCTAACAATGCTGAAAGTAAAAACTGCAAAAAAATAAATAAATAACAGAAATAAAAAATCTACAACTCGGTCAGAGGTAGCAGTCTCTGGATCTATCCTTTGACCCTCAAACTCCTCGAGCTAGGCCATCCGTCTTACCTAACCGAATTTCAAATCTGCAGAAATGAAGACAAAAATTAAATTTGATAAAAATAAATTACAGAAATAAAATAAAAACTAGAAATTAAAGAACAAAAAATAAAAACACGCGTAAAAAGTAAATCTAAAACTATGAGAAACTGGTTGGGATCCAGATCCAAAGGTGGTAGTAATGGCTAGGCGAACTGCAATCAGGAACCCCTCCTCGTACCTGGGCGTTCTCCTCTTCCTCTACCCTTGAACTTCTCAAGAACAACCTCTCATCTTACTTGGGGGCATAATCCAACCTAAAAGAAAATAAATAAAACAAAAGGGATGGTTAATCAAATCCAGTGGCGGTAGTTATAGATTGGCTAGACTGCTTGCGAGAACCTCTCTTGACAAGATCTGGGTGTCCTTCCCTCACCCCCCAACTTAAATGCCATTGTCCCCAATGGCATAACTAGACTGATGTAAAAAGGACTTGAGCCAAAGGGAACAATTAATAGGTTTCCCTAAGGGGTTCAAGGTATGCCACCTGGTCTCGAATCAAGAAAAGAAAAAGCTCAAATCCTAAAAGAATAAAAAACTAAAAATTACGTTAGGTTGCCTCCCAACCAGTGCTAAGTTTAACGTCTTCAACTAGACACATTCACACACTTCTTTCATCTACACTCTCCAACTCACTTTCATCTTCATACAAATAGGGCTCAGACTGGACTAACCAAGGGGTAGACAGGGCATCTAAAAGATCATCAACTAGATCTATCTTGCACTCATCTTCCCCTAGGTTTGGATGCTTAGAGGCACTAAAAGCATTTAACGGGGCTTTTTGCTCTCCAAATAAAATGTCTATTTCTCCCGATTTACAGTTGGTGTTTGTATTGGCCGCTGCTAAAAAACGGACATCTTAAGATTAGCGGGATATGGTTTAGTTCCTCAGTTGGGGGCATGTCTAGGATGATAAAATCCAATGGAAAGTGACAATCCTCTACCCTAACAATGATGTCCTCGATAACACTTCGAGGAGTCTTGACCAACCAATCAGCGAATTGCAGAATTATCGGAGTAAGTTTTAACTCGCTGATCCTGAACCTATCATAAATAGACGGAAGCAGATTTATACTGGCCCCAAGATCCAATAGGGCCCGCTCGAAGGTGATTCCAGAGATGACATAGTTTATGAGAGGAGCATTCAGGTCTTTCAGCTTCTTGGGAAGTTGGTTTAGGAGAGTCGCACTAACATTTGCCGAGAGCATCACTTTTTGTGGGGTCAGTCGTGGCTCCATCATTTGAGTACATAGCTCTTTCAAGAACTTGGCATAGGCCAGGATATGTTGGATCGCGTCGAGGAGAGGGAAGTTAATATGGACTTCCTTGTTCTCCTCGTTGCGAGTCTCTTTGTTCTTTCGCACCGGCTCGATTGTGAGTGTAGTTGGAAAGGGAACTATGGATTGGTTCACTATAGGCTCTAGATTTTCCTTTCCTTTTTCTTTCTCCCCCAACTTATGGTTTTCTTGCTCATTTTCTTCTTCATTAATTCTCTTTTCCTCACACAGGTCCTCTAAAATCCTCTCACTCCTTAAGGTTATAATAGCCTTGGTATTTTCAAGCTCAGGGTTCCTAGGAGGTGGTTGAATCTGCTGTGGAGGAAAACCCGGTGGCTGATTTCTAGGGTTCGCAACCGGTTGACTCGATAGTTGCCCTACTTCTCTCCTCGCCTTGGCTTTCGCCAGTTGTCCTATTTGGCTCTCTAGTCTGTCGATGGACTGTTGCTGAGATCAGCTGCTGAACCTGCATGAATTGGTCATCTACTATATGAGCTTGAGGAGGTTGTGAGTAAGGTTGATAAACTTGAGCTAGTTGATTCCTATGGTACATCTGCTGGAATCGGTTCTGTACTTGTGGCCTCTAAAATTGCTGGGCCATGGAGTTAGATGGATGATGATACTGTTGGGATTGTTTATAGGTTTGACATGGTTTAGTCGGTTGAGTCCTAGGGTAACCAATGTACTCCCAGTGGGTCTGGGCTTCAAACCATTGGGAGTGCATATCTAGCAGGGGGTTTCTTGGGCTTGGGCCCTGTTAGTGAAGTTGGGCTGATTTTCACACCCAGGGTTATATGGGCTAAAGAATGGCTTAGCATTAGGTTGGAAAAATCTGTTGGCTGCATGTACTTGGTTTGGATTGACTGGTTGACATGGGCCCACCGCAGGGCACTGGCTAAAATGATGGGCCGCGCTTTGACAAATGGAACATGATGGGTAGGATGACAAGGCTGGGTATGGGCCACTTTGTTAACGACGTGCAAGGACTTCGTCAAGTCTTTGGGCCATACCATTAATCTTGTCAGTTGTCGAGACACATGGTTCCAATCAATTTGTGGCTCAGGTTGGAAGTAGTTTCTCATTCCACAAACTCCAGCCATTGAATTCATTTTCTCTTATTTTGTTTTAACCCCCCCCCCCTTTCTCTTCTTTTTTTCTTGAAATTTGAAGTTTAAATTTTGAATTTTAATTTCAAATTTAGATTTTGAAATTTAAACTCAAATTTAAATTTTTAAATTTTTTATTTTCTTTTTTTATTTTTTGATTTTTTTTATTTGAAATTTAAATTCAAATTTAGATTTTGAAACTTAAATTCCTAAAATTTAAATTCAATTTTGATTTTTTTTAATTCAAAATTTAAACTTTTTTTGAAATTTAAATTCAAATCTAGATTTTGAAATTTAAATTCAGATTTGAATTTTTAAAATTTTATTATATATTTACTTTTTATTTTTTATTTTTTCTAATTTGAAATTTAAATTCAAATTCCTGAAATTTAAAATCAAATTTGAATTTTTAAATTTAAAAGAAATGCAAGCAAATCAACTACACGGCCTAGGGGCTGACCTAGGGTTTCCTAAACTAATGGTTCAACCAATGTGAATCATCTTAGGTTCACTTGGAATTACACCACTTCCTTTGGTTAGTTAGGTAAGAGGTGGGGATGTGGGAGGCTCTCTTTGCTCTCACAAGGACCTAATTCAGCAACCACAAACCCGCTTAGGGGTAGCTGTTTAACCTCTTTCCTTAGACACCAACCGTCGGTTACGGAAAGTAATTATAAGTTTTCCTAAAATTCAGCACACATTTGAACCAAGTGTAAGGCTTCCCTTAAAGATCTTGCTATCCAAATTTTAAATTAGGGTTAGGGTGAACCGCACGTGAAGGGTGGTGATTTTTTTGGGCCAAGGAAGGGTGATGAAATCCCCACCTTATCTTATTTAAGTTGTATGCCCTTAGAATGGATTAACATAAAAAAACAAAATAAACAAAGCAAATGCAACTAATTACAATGCATGCACAATTATTTCTAAAATGCAATTTAGCAATATAACATAAAAGAATAAAATAAACTAAGCACAAGAAGCAATTAAAATAAAAAGAAACCTAGCACATTCATAACTAACAAAATAATTTCAGCAATTAAATAATCCTATATGATGCATGCTTTAAAACATATAAAATCCTAGATATAATGCAAATGCAAAACTTTTAAAATATTAACTATTTTTTTAATATTCTTTTCGATATTCTTTTTATATTTCAATATTTTTTTGAAATTAAGCATTTTAAATTTAAATTTCGAAATTTGAAATTCAAATTCAAAAATTTAAATAATTTCCTATTTAACATTAATTATTCAATTAAATAACTAAAATAAAAGAAATTAAATAAAGCAACAAATAATAATTGCAAACAGAAAATAAAACAACAATTAATTGTGCTAAGCAGAATTAACTACCAAAAATAAATACTAACAAACTATTTGCTAATCTAAAAGTTAAACTGAAAATAAAATGTTCAAAAAGAAAACTATGTAAGAAATAGATAAAATAAAAAAAAAAATACAAATCTAAAAAAAATTAAACCAAAAATAAAATAAACAAAAGAAAAAAATATGTTGAAATTTTTTTATTTATATTTTTTTCGTTTTTTTAATAAAAGAAAAACACAAATCTAAAAATTTATACAAAAATAAAATTAATGAAAGAAAAATACCATGCACAAATAAATAAAATAAAATAAACGAAAATTTTTTATTTATATTTTTTTGTTTTTTTTATAGTTTTTTATCTGAAATAAAAGAAAAAAATGACTAAAAAATGTAAATCAAAAATAAAATAAACAAAAGAAAATTATGCTGCAAGAAATAAAATAAAATAAAATAAATGAATTTCTTTTTTGAATCTGAAATAAAAGAACAACACAAACCTATTAAAGCAAAAAAAATCGAACAAGAAATTAAAATAATAATAGAAGAATAGATCTAGAAACAAAATGGAAGAAAAATAATACTAAAAATAAATAAATAAATCAGATCTAAAAAAATGAATTAAAAATTCAAAAATCACTACTTAACCAAAAAAAAGAGTTCGGAAATAAAAATAAAAAAATCAAAAGTAAAATGGAATGACTACACCTGAAACGCAATCCAATTTTTCTTCTCTTCTCTTCTGTCCCGTAGTCCCGCGTCGTTAAACACTCCAGAACACCAGTTTAAGCATTTATAATTTTTACAATTTCTCAAAAAATTACTAACGTAGTAAATGGGTGAGAACGGGTCGTATTCACAAGGAAGCAAGTGAAAAATTAATATATACTTAGATCCGGACAAGACAATGCAATAAGGAATGGCAGAAAATATGAAAATAAAATCTATTATTGCTGAAATTAAATATTTCAAATTTAAACAAGACAATAAATAAAAATCAAAATTTAATAAAGTATAAGAATCAACAAAGGAAATAAAAGAAATAAATAAAAAAATGATCCAAAATCTGAATCCGATGATGGTAGCTACAGATCGGCCAGACAGCTTGTAGAAACCCCTCCTGTCCTTTCTACAACCCTCGAACCCCTTGGGACACCTTAGCCTTGAACCGAACTAATTCAGATCTGCAAAATAGAGAAACGAACAAGAATTAAATCTAAAAGATTACAGAAATAAAAATAACAAAAAAGAATAGAATGGTTGATTAGATCCAGTAGTGGTAGTTGCAAAATGGTTGAACAGCTTGCAGGAAAATATTTATTAAGTGCTCATTAAATGTATTTAAATAGCGGGCAAACCATCCCTACACATAAGTTAGAAAATGGCACCCTATCAAAATTTAAAATCATCCATAAATGCCCCGCCCCCACTATTTGACTGTGGTTTGAAAAAAGTGTGATTATAAATGTTCTCCTCCAATAACTGATAGACTGGACAATGCCATAGGTGAAATTGAACGGGTTGGGACATCAGTGGATTTATGCTAGAAAAAATAATATTCCTCGGAAGAAAAACTTCACCGAAGTACACTTCATAGGAATACACCATACTAGAATGCATCTCATGAAATAATATTCTCCTAAAGTGAATAACGTCTTAAAAGCATCAAAATACACCTCTCCATAACATACCTCACCTTAGAGATCGACGTTAATAAATGCAATATTTTCAAATTTTTTAGAGATAAGGTTTTAAATTTCGCAAAATATCGGCCTAATTTGTATTGTTTCGGAAGAGTTTCGATACACAGAACATGTACAATTAGATAGTTTCATAAATTTTCGTACATATCAGACCAATACGGGTTTGTATCGGCCTCGTATCGAACTGTTTCGGGTATGTGTCGGCCGATACAATCCCAAAACGATTCGATACAAGCAATATGCATTATGTATCAGCCAAATTTAATTTCCCTCTCTTTTTAAATTCAAATTTAAATTTAATTCATCTCTTATCTCTCTCTCATTAATATCAATTTTAATTGCCTTTAAATTTGAGATGTCACTAAATACTAATATTATTTAATCAAATACTCATTTGAGTTACCTTTAATTAAGGTATTTAATACGTCATTAAATATTATTTAAGTCAAATGACTTATTAAACATTGCAAACCAAAGGTAAAAAATTTCAAACCCTAATCATTTCCTTACAACAAAAATTAATTAACCACTATGCCAATCTTAATTGCTTATCTGAGTAACATTTTTTTTATGCTTAAAGTAATCTTTGTTGCCTTGGTGGATGTTTCCCAACAAATGCTAAAATTTGATTATTAGAGTAACATCTCATGAAATAATATTCTCTTGGGCGTGGCTTAAAGACTGTGTGGGGGAGGGCTACCCCAGGGCTGTGTCCCACATTTTTTCCAAATTATCAAAAAATAAAAAACTCAGTATCTCACTTGATAAAGAAATTTCTTGGGAGCAACTTAAACCCAAAAAAAAAACCTTATCAAGCCTATATGCCTTAACCCATGATGTAAGAGAAGCTAAAGAACAGAGAATTTTAATCTGCAATTTGGACAGTCTATGGGGTAATTAAGAACGATTATAAACCACCAAGATATTTTGCGAAGACCTGTTTTAAGTCATTTCTTCAATGTATACGTTTTTCTTGGTAATATCTCAAGCTTTGATCGATTGGCTAACGGAATTCAGCTGCCCAAGAACGTATTTGATCTCGAGATTCTCGAGTTCTTGAGCACATAGCCTTTCACAAAAACAAGCGTGAACAAGACCAAACAGAGAAACGTTTGGGTGATAATTCTACAAAATAAATGCAATTTACATTCGGA
The DNA here is from genome assembly GCF_055504915.1 of Nelumbo nucifera. Classification (NCBI taxonomy): domain Eukaryota; kingdom Viridiplantae; phylum Streptophyta; class Magnoliopsida; order Proteales; family Nelumbonaceae; genus Nelumbo; species Nelumbo nucifera. The sequence continues at coordinate 59,564,041 of NC_142649.1, forward strand.
ATGAACTATGGCACGGTTATGCTGATGGTGGCTGGGCTCAATGGAAGGTTGAGCTCCAAATGTTACTACCTGTTTATGGTTGACGTTGAACCATCTGCGAGATACACCTACAAAGCCTTATTATCCTTGAGCTGCCAACTTTAAGATTCCCAAGTGCAGTAGTAATTTCACCTGAGAGAGGTGGTGGTGGTTGTTGGACTCTTTGTTTTCCAGAGCCCTGAGTCTTCAGCTGTGATGGGAGTAGATCTGAAGGATATATCCCGCTGTTCCAGAAAAACAAATAAATAAAGTGTCAATTCAGAACAATTGGATGGCATTACCACCAATGATCATAGGGTGGGATTATTATGATGTCAGAATGAGCATGACAACCTAAACATCAGATATGTCTACGTGGGTCACCTTCGTATGGCAGGGAACCCAAGGTTCGATGAGTCTCACTTTAGTTGCACAACATACTGAGGTGAAAGAATTTAATAGATTTAAATAATAAAAATCATGTTAATATAAGACTAATATTAAAATAAAAGTCATAATTATTTTGATACTCGAAAGAGTATCAAGCGTGTCGATACTTTCAACCTTCGAAATGGCAATGTTTTAAAAATCAATCCGGAACAGGAACTAAACGATTCCCATTGAATGGCCACCAGTTCCTAAGTCAATGGTTCGATCATCCCATTCAAACATATGGACTATTCTGATAAAAATTTAAAAATAAAAACCGACCAAAATTGTTGAATGAATTGACAGTTTGACCATTTGAGTCGATGAATCATTGACCGATTTAACATTTTTTTGTCAAAGACCAAGTTCAGAGTAAAACAGAAGTACAGAACTGGTTGCCTAAGTGATTCCCAGGCCGAACGGTGTGGCCATCCGGGTCAACGGTAGTTCGAAAACATTGGATAGGGGTACACTGGATTGGGTTCAGGTTTCTTTTGATAACCCAGTGTAAGTGAAACCTCAATCCTAACCATAACGCTAACACAATGTTATCATTGACAAGTCCAGATCTCCTGCCCACATAAATTCTGTCCACGTTTACCCACATAACATCGCAGCCACACAAAGAGAACATTTCATCCTCCTACATAGCATTATGCAGGGGAAGATATTCCCAATTCACAGAGGTAATGTGTTGCTAATAGACGTCAGCAGAGTTCTCATGGGCAGGTGATCCAGAATCATCATTGACATGACGTTCTTAAGCCTAACCAAACCTGGTCATGAGATCAGGTTAGTTGGGTTGCATTCAGGTTCTAACTTTACCTACCGAATTTACAAATAAATGCACATATACATACCATCATATTCATGGAGCAGACCTTTAAAATGAAAATGATGCATAAGCATCATACCTTATTGTAGCAATATTATACAATAAACCACCATTTATCACCGTCCCCTAAAATAAATATAGATAAATGCATTTATCATTCATAATGTACAAGAATAAATTTTTTGGGCATCTACAATAATATATAATTACAAGTGTAACACAAAGGTTCAGGTTGCTAAAAGTATCGACCTTAATCCAACCTGACCCAAGGTTCAAGATACCGATTAAAGTTCAAAATATTAATACGTATCGGCCTGTATTGGCCAATACTTATTGTGCTGGGAGCTTCCCAATATGCCCTTACAGGGATTGTATCAGGTCAGATCATGGTTCAGAGGGTAATTGAGACTTAACCAACCCCTCTAAACCGGTTTTGAAAAAAATAAATAAAACATAAAAAAAAGGCACCGATACAAGCCGATACGCCCTACCGACGTATCAGTCTGTGTCGATATTTAGAACCTTGGTACCAACCAATACAATAGGCCTCGTTTTGGGCAGATCATATCATTTTGGCAAGTCCACGAGGCTTTTCCAAAATGTCATGTTTTTAAATGTTAAATAACAATATTATCATTCCCTGTAAAAATATTAAAGTGAAAAAATAATAAAAAATTAATTTTCGATCGAGAGCTTCCATAAGGGCAAACTTGTGCCCACACCATTCTAACAGCCTTTTCCAACCTTGCATTCGTAATATCTCCCATGAAATAAAACACAAATATGGACATACTCTCGATGCAAGACAGCCCCGACTGAAGCCGAACTCTTTTCAATCCACCCAAAACACCTTATACGCATGTTCGTGCACATCAGGTGTATTAATATTTTGAACCACCAACCAAACTTTATATTGGGTTAGCTGTCTTCAACAGTTCAACCCTAACCTTATCCTCAGCACAACCCTTTTTTTGTTGGTTGAGTTGGGTTAGGTTCAGATCTAGGATGCCCATATAAGGATATGGACACGTACGGGAAACAGGTCTGCATTTCCCAAAACCAATCATCTTCAAGACTTGTGTTATCCCATGTTAAATGCTTGTGCCATGAATTTGTCTAATTTTTTAAGCCAAATGTCATTTTTCAAGACTTGTTCTTGCCAAATTTAACAAAGTTTCTAACATGTGCATCTCTATTTATAGAATATTTTGTCAAAACATGCCATTTTACATAATTTAGAAGTGTTATGCTATAAAGTACATACCAATACACTAGATATGTATAGGTAACCAAGTATCACAGGTTCAGGTGGCCCAACCCAAGTTACAACCTTAATGTTGGCAACAAAGGGCTAGATGACAGCCATTGAATGGTAAACCTCATATTATTAGGGTAAATTATAGATTTTTTTTTTGGAAACGGTAACTTTCATTAAGGATATTGATGAGGGCGGATTTGGCCCTCCAATGACATCATGACACATGGCATCTTGGAACAGCTATTTGACACATAAACACCACCTAAGAAATGACTTAGAGTCCCAAATCGTGGTTTCTCTTCACCCAGACCTGGCGACCTGCCTTCACCGCCAACCTAGCGACCTCGACCACAACTCAGGTCAGCTAGAAGCACCTCGTCACTGGCCAAAATGACCACAACGCAAGGACCGACCTCCCTTGAGGGCGTGCCGGCCTGACTAAGGTCCATGTGGCGACCTGCGAGACGTGCTCGCCGACAAATTCGACATACATATCCCGACACTCCCACAATTCTTGGAAGTTGGCCCACGTACCGAATGTTCCGAAGGGTGGTCAACGTGCATGATGTTTACCTCCAAGGATTTCAGACCGATTAGACACGATCTCCCAGAAATTTCGAATGCGGTGTGTGAGGCCCACACTGAACAATGTCTATATAAAAGCACCAACCCCAAAGACCCAGAGAGGAGAAAAAATAGAGGTACACGTGATTATTTTACTCACTAGCATTCAAGCACTCAAGTATTCAAGCTCGCATTCACAGTATAAGTACCGACTTAAGCATCGAAGCGACCTCGCCGGGTCAGCTACCCCGGGTTCTCTGATCTACTATTCTGCAGATTGGTCCAACTCGTCGCGCAACTGGAGATCATATCGTCTTCCAGCTAGGAGTATCTAGATCGCGCACTATCAATTGGTGCCGTCTGTGGGAAACGCTACAAGAAGCTAAGTTCTCACCTTCTAAAAGGCTAAGTCCTCTTCTTCCAGAAAGCTAATATCTCACATTTTAGAAACTAAAGTTCTCACTTTCTAATTTCCATTTTTTATGAACTCAAAGGCACTTTTGAGCAGCATCAACACCTAGAACGAATACCAATTACTGGGGGACAAAAACACCTATGATGAACCTAGAGAACTCCCCTGTGACAAGCAGACAAGTTCAAGCCAAAGTCAACATCCCCAATGCCCTAGATAAATACATCGCTACTGTATGTGAACACCCCTCTCCCCGCGGTAGAGCCATCTGTGGTTCCCACCGGGATTGAAGCGTTGCTGTTCTATGAGATGAAGTATGAATTTCCAGATCTGAGCATGGGAGAAGCCCGATGTAGACAACAACAAAACATCCTCAACTCATCCTCAATAGCAGTCAACCAGGACAAGGCCTCATCAGCCCTGTTTCGCAAGGTCGCCTCTACAAGATGAGCTTTTCGTGGCTTCCGTGGGAGTTGGCGGCCAACAGACTGCATGGACGCCCTTGCAGGTCGAGCCTTCCAAGGCTCCCGTGCGAACTGGTGACCTAAAGTCAGTAGTGCTGCCCCCGTAGGTTGAGCTCCCAGTGGCTTCTTGTAGGAGTGGATGATCGGCGTCACTAACGAGGCTGATGCAGTGCAACCGTGGCCCTGAATTGCCGACTCACACCGACAACGTTATGCCCTCGCAAGGGGGGCAGAACATGTACATTGTGGTCTCGCAAGCACTCACCCAAGAAGATAATCCCACGGGATGACGTAGAAGCAACCATATGAGAAGTTACTACAGAATGACCACCCGCTTAGGCGGAAATGTCAGGTCGCACGTCGGCTAAATAAGGATAAGGAGAGTGGACTGCGAGTCGCTCCCAGAGCTCAAGGGCTAAGGTGTCGAGCTGATAAAAGACCTCGGCACCACATGAGACCCAGTCTCCTCTTCGGCATGGGCAAATATAAAAGTAGCTTGTGCACAGGTAGGACAGGCACATACCCTACAATGTCTGTTCACTTCGGCGTACATTGAGATCGGGTTATTCCTATTAGAGCCTAGCTCCTCAGCCCGGCACTTCGTTAGTAATCCACACTTATCCACGTCAGCTCGGGCATATACCTAGTCGCCTCTTTGGCATGGGCAAAATAAAAAGCAGTTCGCATTTAGCCTCATCGGTGTGCATACAGTTTGGCACTTCGGGGTAATCCACACTTAGAAAACCTTTACGCAATGGAGTGGAGGACAAAATACAGCACCTATTCGGCATACCAATTGGGCACCATGACAAACGCAAACTTGGTTGATCTCTTCACAGTAGACCTCTACCTCGGTTTTAGGCTCCGTGTCAAACTCACTGGCTACTCTTTTGAGAACCAGTTCGAGTGACACTGCGTAGAAGTCTACCTAGGTGGAGCAACCTAATAAAGCAGTCACGCAGTTAGAACCCCCCTTTGAGGACAACATGGTAAGCTTCGTTCTCGAGGTAATGGTCGGATTGCAGAACCCCTTGACGGTGGTTACATCCCTAATAAGGTAGATGCCCTCGGGGTACCTGCTTGACCTCTCCTCGAGAGGATGAGTTCGCTCTCGTGCCCCGAGAATCAAGACAGCAAGGTCCTGCGTAAGGCAGCAAACACTCGAACTATTCCGATTTGAGAAGTAAATCAGACCAATGCTTGCGACTACGAACTGATCGAATCAGTCATCTTAGGCTAAAAGGAGCAATCTCCTCCCTTCGCCGAGCTACTCTCAGCTCGGGAGTGGGGGCAATTGATGAGGGCAGATTTGGCCCTCCAATGACATCATGACACATGGCATCTTGGAACAGCTATTTGACACATAGACACCACCTAAGCAATGACTTGGAGACCCAAATCGTGGTTTCTCTTCGCCCAGACCTAGTGACCTGCCTTCACCACCAACGTAGCGACCTCGACCACAACTCAGGTCGGCTAGAAGCACATCATCCAGGGCCGACCTACAACACCTCGTCACTAGCTGATGTGACCTCAACGCAAGGACCAACCTCCCTCAAGGGCATGCGGGCCTGAGGTCCAAGTGGCGACCTACGAGACATGCTCGCCGACAAATTCGACATGCATATCCCAACACTCCCACGATTCTTGGAAGTTGGCCCACGTACCGAATGTTCCGGAGGGTGGTCAACGTGCATGATGTTTACCTCCAAGGATTTCGGACCGGTTAGGCACGATCTCCCAAAAATCTCGGATGCAGTGCGTGAGGCCCACACTGAACAATGCCTATATAAAGGCACCAACCCCAAAGACCCAGAGAGGAGAAAAAAGAGTACGCATGATTATTTTACTCACTAACATTCAAGCTCGCATTCACAGTATAAGTACTGACTTAAGCATCGGAGCGACCTCGCCGGGTTAGCTACCCCGGGTTCTCTGATCTACTATTCTGCAAATTGGTCCAGCTCGTCGTGCAACTGGAGATCGGATCGTCTTCTAGCTAGGAATATCTAGATCGCACACTATCAGATATCAAATAAACATCTTACACTGTCAACCATTCAGACAAAGAGTGTTGACCCCAAAATAACATCAAGAGTTACAGTGCAACCCAAAAAAAATTTTCCCTGAATGTCCCCTGTTTTGCCAAGCTATCTGCCACAGAGTTTGCCGATCTCCTTATCCATTTGAATGTTACTCCAACTTCCCTTGCCAAGCAGATTATTTCCCTTATTTGTTGTCTAAACTTCCATACACCCAACTTCTTTGTTTGCAACCACCCTATTAATAATTTAGAGTCCCCTTCCACCTCCAAATTCTGAAATTCCCATTGCTTAGCAAATCTCAGGCCTTGTAGGAGAGCCAAAATTTCAGCTCTCATAGTCTCCCACTCCTATGGGACCAGAGTATATAGTGCTACCATTCTGCCCTCCCGATCCCTAAAGACTCCCCCAGCTCCCAAGGGTCCTGGATTACCCATGGAGCTTCCATCAAAATTTAGTTTTACCCTTTGTTGTGCTGCAAGTGTCACTTAGGCCCCCCAAACTTTCACTTGCAACAAAGACCCCTTCAACTTTCAGATTCCAACACTTTGCACTGTCTCCATTAATTGGCTTAACATAAGAATTTAATTTACTAAAATTCCCTTTCAAGATTCATATGAGAGAGGAAGGGCAAAATGGTCCCAAAAATTAAGGAAAAGGCAGTTTAGATATTTAGAAATGTTTAACAAACACATAATAGTCAAGGAGGTTTTTGAAGTTCACTCACAGAATGCTAATGGAGGAGGCAAAGTGTTAGAAAGTGGGGTCTTTGTCCTAAATTAAAGTTCCGGGGCCAACTATCACCACACCCAACGTACAAGGTGTGGTAATGGAAACCATATTGACATTTTAGATGGAAAAACTTGCATACATGCACTACATGATTATATGGTGCGACAAACACGTGTGCATGTGATCAAACATTTATCAACACAAATAAATGAGAACATATATGTTTATGATCAAATGCATGGAAAACATCCTAAAAATTGAGCTTCTGAACGACGTTAACCAAGACCAAATCAATCCAGTTGGTAGGACAATCCATTCATCTCAGATATCTAGTACAGGACATATATTAGATGCAACCAAAATGAAACCTAGAGGCAGAAAGGGTGGTACGCCTCATGTTAATGCTTTCTGAGCCTCTAACTCTCTTACCATTTATAAACACCCAAGATGTTTGAAGGGAGTGCAAAATACCATATATATATATATATATATAAAGAGAGAGAGAGAGAGAGAGAGAAAGCTTACTGATTCAAATAAGTCATGTCAAGTGTTGAAGTAACCTTCTTCCCTGTTTTCAAATCAATGAAGCAGAGCTCCAGATCTAGCCTTTCAGCTGTAAACAAATGAGCCAAGAGAAGTTATAACATGCATGCTTATATTTTTATAAGAAAACAAAAAACAATTTAGTAATTTAGTAATTTGGATTAATTATATCAATGATTTTTAATAAAATAATAAATTATTTTTAATTGGTTAATAAAATAATAATTTTTCCATATTATCTTTTAGTGTTCTATTTTATTTATTTTACTTTATTAATGATTAAACATTACCATTTTTTGTAAATATTACTTCAATATTTAAAATATTTATAGATTAACTATTCGGTCATAATTGAATTAATCTAGCCCAAGCTTGGGGTTCAAGAATTCAGATTGGGCTTGGGTTGATCCTCAACCTGACCCAACCCGCCCAAGTTGCACCCGTAAGAGCAATGTGACATTCGGAATTGGACTAAATCAAACTGAGTACAACCCATGCATGTATTATTTTTGGATTTTTTAACTATTTTATATAAAAATTATTACTATTGTAGCTAAAGGAGCTATGGGGTGGATTAATTATATCAATGATTTTTAACAAAATAATAAATTATTGTTAATTGGTTAATAGAATAATAATTTTTCCATATTATCTTTTAGTGTTCTATTTTATTTATTTTACTTTATTAATGATTAAACATTACCATTTTTTTGTAAATATTACTTCAATATTTAAAATATTTATAGATTAACTATTCAGTCATAATTAAATTAATCTAAGCCCAAGCTTGGGGTTCAAGACTTCAGATTGGGCTTGGGTTGATCCTCAACATAACCCAACCTGCCCAAGTTGAACCCGTAAGAGCAATGTGACATTCGTAATTGGACTAAACCAAACTGAGTACAACCCATGCATGTATTATTTTTGGATTTTTCAACTATTTTAGATAAAAATTATTACTATTGTAGCTAAAGGAGCTATGGGGGATGGGCTACCCCATTGAATAGCCCAATGAACTAAAAAAATAAAATAAAAGATCTCAAGCCAACTTTTGATAGTGTATTAATAGGTTTTAAGGCTACCTAGTCCAGCTCGGACAACACCCAAAGCATAATAATATTTGTCTGGACCTGGGATAGAGTCAAGCTTGCCCATGTTAATTATAAAACTATGATTTTTTACAAATTAAATTTTTTATTTAATCTTAGTATATTATAAAAATATATATAATTTTCTATCTATATATTAATATAAAATTTGTTATCTTAAATATTATATAATAATATTTACCATACATGTATAAAACTTCCAGGTCAAGCATTGGGGTTGCTTAGCTTTGGCCCTACCCAATGCCTACATTATGTGTGGGCTTGGTGTAGATCCAACCTAGGCCTAACTAGCAAGAATATAGTTGCTCAAGCCTAGAAATTTATAGGTTTAATAATAGGAGGCTCAAATATTCTTTTGACATGGATTTCAGATGCTTGAGTTGACAAATGGGGCATTTAGCACTTTTTTTTTGTTTTTTTTTTTCATTTCCTTTGGATGAGAAATGCTTTCCATGTCTTTCAAAGCCATGATTAATACATCTTTCTTAATCCACGAGGACTTTATGTTGGGATGAAGGACAAAGCGGGGTTAGAACTGGGTTGAGCTAAGTTATAAATGGTCATCCATAAGTAGGATTGTCATGACATTTCTACTTGAGTCGTTATTAGTTTTATTATTTTAATTAATTTTTATATGGAATGCAAATTGTTTGTTTTTTATTTTTATTATTAATTTTAATTATCATGGTAAATTAGTTATTTTTAAATAGAATTCAAATGTTTTTAATTTTTAATTTATAAACTACTAATTTTATTGCTTTCCTAATTTTTGAATAGTTGATAGATAAGAATTGCTAAATTTTGGTATTTTTTATTAATTCTACTTATTAGATTTCAAATGATAATTTTCTAACAATTAACCAATAAAATAGAATTTGAATATAAAACAAATAAAGGGAATTTTGATGGGTAAAATTCTCTCTTTCTCTCATTATTTTTAGGTGAATTAACTATTATGATATTTTTATTAAACTTTTAAACCGTTATTTGTTTACGGATTGTGTTGGGCTCACACCAACCTTGAAGTATTAGGCCCAAGCTTGGCCCTGGAATTTGTGGGCCTGATGCAAGCTCAGGCCTGGGCTGGATTGAAATAATGACCCCTAGGCGAATTTTTTTTGGTTTATTAGATTAATGAGGAAAGAGAATAAAATAAAAAATAAAATAGGAAAATAGGAAAGTAAAGAAATAGAAAAAGAAAAAGAAAAAGAGTCAATGAATTTTAAACAATTTAATGGAGTAATTGAGAGGAGAGAAAATTAATAGAGTTAGAGGAGAGAGTTAATGGAATGATTAATGAAAGATAATCAAAGGAGTTAATGAGAAAGGAGAGGCCTGCTGACATGGTAGGCCCAGTTTAATATATAGATACTAGCAGGGACCCGTGCGATGCATAGTATTTATTAAGCGAAAGCTAAGTAATAGAAAGGGTCATTTTCTAAAGTACCCCTTATAGTTTCATGGATTTACTACAATCGACCCTATAGTTAGCATTTTACTAAAACACCACTTATAATTTGCAATGGATTTAATCAATCTTCCATTAGATGATAGTGGAAAATGACAGTGTTGACCCTAATGTTCATTTAAATAAATTTAATCAAAAAAATTAAAAATAAAAATACCATTTTTGCCCTTAATAAGACACGGACAACCACTCTATTGGCTATATTTGGTCAATTTTGTTTTCTGTACAAAAAAAGTGTTTAGGGTATTTTTGGAATAAAAAACCATGGCCTAATAGAAAAACAAACACTCCTTAATGAAATGTTGATTAAATAAATAAGTTGTAAAATATATGAGATGTTTTAGTAAAATGAAAACTTAAGGTAGGTTTAAGTAAATATGTAAAACTATAAGGTGTATTCTAGTAAATTACCCTAATAGAAACACATAAGAGTATACAATTGTTTTATATTTTCAACTCTTTAATAAATTAATAATTATTCATATATTATATACTACTTTTAATAATTTTTTTATAATACAAAAATAACAATAATTAGTTTTATTTAGGTTTATTCATCAAACTGATGAAACCGACCAACCCGATCAACTCGACCCAAGTTGGTCGGTTTTCTAGAATTTTAGGTTGGATTTGGTTCAAAAATTTCCCAATTTGACCAAGTTGGATCAGTTTCGCTTTGGACATTTGTAAACTGATCAAAATCAAACAACCTAACCATGGTTATATATTAATGTTTTATATTTTAAATATAATTTTTAATAATTGCATTGTAACTTTTAAAATTAAATTTAATTTTTAAGTTTAAATCTTTTGAACTAACTGACCAAACCAAAAAATCGACCCAAACGGCCAAACCGATACAACTTGAGTGGGTCAGTTTTCACAAACGGTCAGTCGGTTTCAGCTAACAAACTCCCCAACCTAACCAGGTCGATTTGGTTGGTCAAATAGTTTACGACCGAACCGAATCAACTCATGAACACTCATAATTTCATCTAAGTTAATAGTCTCATCTCTGATAAATAACAATAGTTTAATCTTCAATAATTATTGAAAACTTATAGCTAAACTACACAATTTTTGAAAATATATTGATGATGAAAAAAACAATAATTACAAAAACACAATAAGAACTAAAAATATATTAACTTAGTCAATAAAAAGTATAATCTCAAATAATAGTTTAATCTCTCATAAATATTAATCAATAAGTTATAACAAAAATACAATAAGTACAATAAATTAAATTTAAAAATTTCAATAATAGTAGTTTAATCTCCAATAATTATTGAAAGTTTTCTATTAAATAACAAAACAAAATAAATTTATACATAACCTTTGAAAATACATTTATCAAAAAAACATAAAATAATTACTAAAATACAATAAATATTAATTTTAGTATATATAATTATATAATAAATACAGATTAAGATTTTAAAATTATTATTAATACATATTAATTTTCTGAAAATTATTTTCACGAATTATTACTTGATATAAGTGAAATTAGTTATTTACAATATTATGTAAAAATATTAAATTATTATTAATTTCAATATTATGTAATAATTATTTTTCTACTTTTCAGAATTTTTTTAAATTTATTACATAATTTCTTTATTTTGACTATTTAAAATCTAGTTATGTTAAATATTTTTTATTTAAAATACTTAGTTATTTAAATACTTAAATAATATGTAAAATATTTAAATTTAAAATATTAATTATTTATTGAATTTAATTATCCATAAAATATAATTTATACTATTATTACATAATTTCATTATTAATTTTGTAATATATTAAATTATTATTAATTTCAATATTATGTTATAATTATTTTTCTACTTTGAAGAAATTTTTAAAATTTATTACATAATTTTGTTATTTTAACTATTTATTACATAATTTTAACTATTTAAAATCTAGTTATGATAAATATTTACTTATTTAAATATTTAAATAATCGATAAAATATTTAAAATTTTTCGTTATTTGAATTTTATTTATTTAAAGCTATTACATATTATTAAACATTTGAAAAACATTTAAATTGATAATCCGAAAAATATCATTTAAATTGTTAGTCAATAATTTCGTGATATATTTTGTAAAAATATAAAATTATTTTTTGTGTTTTTAATAAATATTTTAAAGTTATTATATAATTTTGTTAGAATATTTAAAAAATTCTTAAATTTATTAATCAAAACTTTCTTTAGATAAATAAAGATAAAAAGTAGGGGAGAGGATAAATAGGAATTAGATATAATTTAGGAGAGAAGTTCTCAAATAAATTAGAGATAATTTTGGAGATAAATAGGAATTAGAGATAATTTCGGAGAAAGTGGGGGATAGTGGGGAAGGTAGTTTAGGAGACATTTTAGGAGAATAGATTATTTAGGTTATTGGGAAAGTGCATCTCATTGGTCGTTTCAAAAATGGCATGGAATTAAAAAAAATAAAAAATGAGAAAAATGAGAAAATTTCTAGGCTTCCTTGTTTATATATATATATATATATATATATATATATATATATATATATATATAAGAATAAGATTAGACTGATCAATTATCAGGATTTCTTGGAATGTATTACAAAATTAACTGTAGCCAGTTGGCAAACATATGAACATGGGTTAGACAACTCAAAGCCAGAGCCAACTTGGAAATGATGCAGATATGGTGACTCAAATAAGTTGTTGATTTCTTTAAGGAACATAAACTCTGTTAGTCATCATATATAATATTCTGCTTCTTAAACTGATCATTGGCTAATCCATCAAGATAAAAGGATTTTTATTGAACAAGTCAGAATTGCTGATGACTGGACCCCGTCCTTTTTATTTATTGATGGTATTTGTACAAACTACCCTATTTTTCAAAAAAAAATATTAAAATGTCATTTTGTATTTGAATATTCAAAATATTATTATGTGTGAAAAAAAAAAACAGCAGTCATTTTACAAACCAGAAAGAGGGAGATAAAAATACAAATACATTACCACAAGGAGAATGAAATCTTGTCTGAATTAGATTTGGAATCTCTAGCCGTGCTACCAGTACTTCCTCAATCACATCTAGCAGATTACCCAGAAGAGAATTGGTTGTCTGCATAAACAGAAAAAAGAAAAAAGAAAAAGAAAATGTTGTTTTATTACTGATTGATAGAGGTGGCACATAAAGATGCCTCTTTCTATTCCTTAGTTTAGAGAAGAGGAAGCCCATGCTCCTATCCCCTGGCATAAAGAATACTTTTATACTTGTTTGAGACAGGAATGGATCCACAATACACTAAAACAATGCTACAGTTCCAACATGCTAGCATCTCTACAGTCTTGTGCAATTTTATAACAAAAAAGTTTGTGCTAATTCAAACACCACAGATTCTAAAACCATGTTCCAAACTTGAATGGCAAAAGTGAAATGCTTGCTCAGCCCACACCACTCGGGACCCAGTTCACTGCCATTCCAAAAGTCTAAAATCATGTTCCAAACTTGAAGAATGGAAAAAGTGAAATGCTTGCTCAGCCCACACCACTGAGGACCCAGCTCACTGCCATTCCAAAAGAAAAAAGTGCAGACAGAACACTAAAATAAGGTTCAGTCAGTGTAATAGATTAGTAAAGAATATGTGAACAACTAAGGTAAGCACTCCTCTGAGATGAAATCTAGTAAGAGAAACTCACTTGTATTTCTTGTGCCAAACATTTCAGACTGATATGCTTTCGAATAGCCTCAGCATTGAAAACAAATGCAAAGGCTGTGAACGCACTTATATTTGGGAAGCTCTAATTCACACACCAAAAGAATCATGTCATTGAAGGAAACAATTGATGAGAAAAAAGGCTCTGAATGGGGGAAAAAAGAGCTCATACATTTGAGATGTTTGCTTCATTCAATTCATTGGAAATGGATATACTTGAAATCGGACTACAGTTGATGGTAAACCTGTATCAAGAAATAAAGCCCTAGTTACACTGCAATAACCTTAGGTAAAGAAGGCAAAGAAATCAGCTAAATTCAACAACCTCTGGATGAGGAAGCTGTGATAGTTGAGAACAAAGTTGTGATATCCTCTCTTACTGTCCAGATCTTCCAAATCCCAGAGCTGAAGTTTGCAAGACAAAAAAAACAAATAGATCACTGTAAAAGAGATACTCATATTGAGTTGGTGAGAAGAAAAGCCACAATAATGGTGAATACCTGTGAGTCCTTACGGATAGACCTGCAACTTTTTCTCTTCTGTAGTTGTTCATTAACTAACATAATCATTTCATCACAGCTTGGTTCTCCTTTCATCTTACAAAAAGCATGGAACGATTTTGTTAGGCTCCTTATTTGTTGATTCAGAGCACCAAGCTCTTGCCTCAATCCAGATAATCTGCTACTTGTATCCTGCAAACAGCAGTTATCAAACACATAAATGATACTCAAAAAATTTCATATATTTCATTAGTCACAAAGGTCATCAGTTCCAAATAGACTTTGGTACATTTAATATTTGGATAAGTATCATTACGAAACAAGAAAAAGGAAAATAAACATCTGGTATATATTGGGAAGGGGAATATGCATTAAATGAAATAATAAATAAATCAAGTTAATTTGTTAGAGCTCTGCAGATAAGAGCTAAGGAATAAAAAATTAACTGAAGACTCAAATAGAAAAAGATAAGAGCTAAGGAAACACAAGGAGAGAAAAAGATAAGAGCTAAGGAATAAAAAATTAACTGAAGACTCAAATAGAAAAAGATAAGAGCTAAGGAAACACAAGGAGAGAAAAAGATAAGAGCCAAGGAATAAAAAATTAAGAAAGGGCTCTTTTTTAGTACAAAAAATAAGCAAGGGTATTGCATGAATTTGAGAGTTAGGTATCTAAACAATCTCTCTTATATTTATAATATTCTCAGAAGAGATAAAGAACAAAGAGACCAACAGTTACGGCTGCAAACAAATTGGATTAGGTCAGATATAAGGTACATCCAAATTTGAATTGTATATCTTCGGAGTCGATCAAATCTGGATTGAAATCAGATATTGAATAGCATTAATAAATTAAACTAAAAATTATCAAAATATTATATTATGAATAAAATGAACTAAAAATGACTTTGATATTGCATATCATGAAATATATATATATTGAAAATAAATTTTATGAAACTTGAACCAATAGCTCTCTAGTAAAAACAAAACAACACAACATTCTAACCAACTTTACTAATAGATAGAATATAAACTTTAGTGTTTAAGTATATATAAACATATACGTTTAAATCGAATTGTATCAGATAGGATGGATCCATATTCAATCCAATTATAAACAGATCAAATTCAAATCACCCTTAACCTGTCAACCAGATCAAATTTGAATTCAAATTCAGGTAAACGGTACCATCTGCAGACCTAACAACAATACCCCTAATTATTTGCGACCAAAATAACCATAACCATGTAAATACATGGACAGAAGAACTAGTGTCAAACACAAATGTTACCCAATACAACCAAATACTGCACAGACACTTCCATAGTATATCTTATTGTGTTAACATTTATAAAATATGTAAATAGTATGTTCTAACAAACTGCATCATTAAAAAGATAGAAACGATCTCTGTTACAAGTTTAATTAAATTTAGCAATATATATATATATATATATATATATATATATATATAAGATACAAGAAAGCATAGGGGAGAGGTAAACCCTCTTAACCCTCCCCACAAAGAAACTCAAGATTACAACAATGCCCAAAACAAGCAATTCCTTCCCACCCCTTGTTTAGCAAGTGTACAGCAGAGGAATTAGCACTTCTTTTCACTCACTGCATTTTTATTTCCATACCCAGGGTCAGCCACTTAAACTTCCTTTTTCTCATTAGCATAATTCCAAAGCCCATCCTTGAAAACTCCTCCAATGCCTGAAGGACATAGGTTTCCTTCACTACTTCCCTCAAAATTCAACTTGGTGAATCCATTAGCTGGTGGAGACCCAAGGGGGCTAATCACAGTTTTGAAGGAGGCTGAATTAGCCACTTCCTTCCAATTCCTAAGCAAAACATCTATAGAGATATCCTCAAAGATATCCAAAGACTTCACCTAATGTACCACTCTGATAGTAATGGCTTCAATAATTGCATCTCTACTTCTTTCCTTTTCAGAAAAAACCTTGGGTTCCTTTCTAACCAAATTGTCCAGGATATAACAACTCTTGAACATTTCCATAAGATTTTCCCCCTCTTCTTTGACCACCTGGCAGAAGAAGAAGCAAACAAGCTTTGTACATTTGGTAGAGGGTACACCTGCAACCAAACAAAGATTGAAACCAATCCCAAATACATGAAACAAGGGGGTAGTAGATTAATAAGTGATAGCAATTCTCACCATTAGCCTTACAAAGGATGCACCAATGAGGGGATAAGCACCAATGAGGTCTTTTTCTTTGGAGCAAATCACAAGTGTTGCACCTTTCCAGATGCTTCACAACAAAATGCTCCTATCCTGGGAGGAATCGGTTTACTCCAAAGTCCAAACTTCCTTGACAAGAAAAGGCTGCTCAAGACTATCAAAGGGTTGAACTAAAGCTTTGAAAGCCACAAGTAAAGAAACCAAAGGAATACAAAATCCAAATCCGGCTGTCCAATATCGAAGGATCTAAAATACCACCCTTTCCAAATTTTGAACCAAGGCCAAGGCATTGTTTAAATCAAAGCCTCTGAAACCCCTTCTACAACCCAAAGCTTGAGTCAGAAGGAACCAAAAAAGTAGACACAAGCTCATCTTTAAACAGTGAAAGGGAGTACAAGGAAATTGTTCTTTCTATGATGAGTTCCCCACCCAAATATGTTCCCAAATTTTAACAAGATCTTCAAAGAACAAAAGGTAGGAAGGAAGGTAGAATGGCATTAATAGACTTCCAAGGTAAAGCTCTTATAGCCCTAGCCAAAACTCCCACATCCCAGCCATCAATCGCTAGCCCATGAATGCTTAGTATCAGCTTAGCCTACAACTTATCCCTGTCTACTATCAATCTCCATAACCATTTCCCCAATAGGGCCTCATTTCTATTTTGAAGATTTTCTATACCTAGACCACTAACATTCTTACTTCTACTAACCACCTCCCATCTGATTGTATGGTTCCTTTTCTCTTTCCCTAGTTCCTACATCCCCCATCAACTTTTCCAAACTTTTCACCCCCTGGGATTTTAAAGACAGATAGAAGATAGACGAGCAAATCAACCAAAATAGACTTTATCAAAGTAATCCTATCACCCAAAGAGAGTTTTGTTCCTTTTTTTTCCATGATGCCAGTCTCTTGGTGAGTCTATCAATCACAAGGTTTCAAAAACTATTATTTCTCATATTATCTCCTAAAGGTAGTCCCAAAATATCTGCACATTCTAACACCTCCCTCTCATCCATATTAACCCCCACCACACAACTCTTGTCAAAATTGACTTTCAGATTTGACATTTGCTCAAAAAGTTTTTCTATTTCTTTTTAAGGGCTACACAACAGGAGGTAGTCCATCCCCTAACCTAGGTACAGGCAGGATTCGATCCCAAGTCTCCACTATGACCAGCAAGAGACCTTACCAACCAGCTGGTTGGCACCTTGCGACATTTGCTCAAAAAGTTGAACAGCTAATTTCAAATTCCTAGCCCAATGAATATCATCTCCCTCACAAAACAGAATAGTATCATCAACAAATTGTAAATGAGTGATTGGCACTAGAGGTGCTCATCAAAAGCCAAAAAACCAAACCAAACCAAACCTATGAAACCTGTTAGTGTCGACTGTATTGAGGTAGTTTGGTTTTTCTATTTATGTTTAAGCTGATGTGTAATGTGTATGTTATGTGAAGTGCCCCATACTTGAGTAGGGACATAATAGTCTTTTGTTTTAGTTAATAGAAACATATAAATATAACCTGGCCGACTAGAGAGAGTGACTTTTCTCTCTTGTTTGAACCAGTTTTCTCCTTCTCCTTTCTTTTCTTCTCTTCTCTCTTCTATCTCCCCTAATCTTCTAATTCTAACAGAATTCTAGTGCAGGTCTGAACTTTATCATAGTATCAGAGCCACTGTGACAAAATCAGATCTGCCCAGAATTCTGTTGATCTGTTCTATCACCATTCAGCCTAGGGTTTTACAGTTTTCTTCATCATCCGTTGGAGATAGGGAAAAGCGCTAAAAAGGAGTGGTCGCCCTTTCCCTTTGGAGGTTTTCATGCCTCCTGTCAGTGGTTTAGTGGGTGTTTGTGGTGGTTTGTAGGAAGCCCTCTAATCAATGGTACAAAGGGGGCTGTTTCAGGTGGTGCAGTGGATAGTCGAGTGTCGGGTTGGATTTTGGTGATCAAATAGGTGGGACATATGTGTGTTTCAGTGTGAATCAAGTGGTTGGTGAGTTGCTAGTGCTATGGTGTGTATTCAGGTAGTTGTGTGGTAGTTTTGCGGTGCTTAAAGTGAAGAAATCAGCGACAGGTATTGCTGAAAATTGTGACTGTAGGTGGTTTCACTAGTGTGCAGTGTGGTGAAAAGTGATTTAGAAGTTTCATATACGGAAAAAAAAAAAAACAAAAACAAAAACAAAAGGAATTCAGATATGGGAGACAGTAGTGAACACAAATCTAGTGTTATGGTTCCCACCAACTACCTGAATGTTTAGATGACTTCTATCAAGTTGAATGGGGAGAATTATGTGCCTTGGGCGAAATCTGTAGAGGTCTTTCTTAGAGCTAAGAAAAAAGTGAAGCATGTAAGAGAAGAAAAACCTCCCGCTGACTCTCAGGAGTATAGTGATTGGGAACAAGAAGATGCACAGATTATGACCTGGTTATGGAATAGTATGGAACGCAAGATCAATGTGAATTTTATGTTCCTAGATACAGCGAAAGAGACTTTGGACCATGCCAAAAAATTGTACTCAAGACAAGACAATACTACTAGAGTGTATCAGCTTTATTAGGAGTACTTTAATCTGCAATAGGGTAATCAAAGTCCTTAGCAGTACTATGCTAGCATGAGGAACATTTGTAATGAGTTGAATGTGTACCATCCCCTCACTTCTAATGTTAAGATTCAAAAACAATAGGGAGAAAAACTAGATGTGACCAGATTTTTAGTAAGGCTGAAATCTGAATATGAACCAGTGAGAACACAAATACTAGGAGGGTCAACTCTTCCGTCTCTAGAAGAGGTGTTTGCCCTTCTCCGGAGGACTTCTGTTGGGCCCACAGAGAATTCTAATATCTCTGACAGGTCTGCTTTTGCAGTGACGAGAGGGAGATGTCGTGGTGTTAGAGGTGGAGCTCGGAGTTCAGCCCGGTCGTAGTGGTAGTAGTGGATCCATATATGGTCGTAGTGGTGGTGGTAGACCCATGTATAGTCGTGGTGGTGGACGTGTTGGAGGTCGAGATTAAGGGGGAGCTCATGGCAGAGGACGTAATAATGGTCTAATGAGGTGTACACATTGTGTTATGGAAGGGCACACCATTAACTTTTGTTATGATTTGCATGGTCCACCTTCAACTTGGGCAAATCATGCAGTGGCCAATGATGGTTGTTCAAGATGGGATATCTAACAAGCTGATCAAATGCCCTCTACATCTACGGATGTCTCCGAGAAGGAGACGATGAGTGTCCCACGTGATGAGTATGAGTGATTTATCCAAGCCACCTCTTAACAAAATACAACTACTCTCGCACATTTAGGTATGGCTTGTCTAGCATCCAAACCCACCTCCTGGATTATCGACTCTGGAGATTCCGATCATATGACTAGAACTCCATGTGTGTTTTTGTCCCTTTCACAATGCTCCACATCACATTCTGCTACCCTTGCGAATGGTTCCACATCCTCCATTTTTGGTGTTGATAATATTGACATAGACCCTTTATCCCTGTCCTCAATTTTGTATGTTCCCAAATTCCCTTTTAATCTTATGTCTGTTAGTAAGCTAACCAAGTCTCTTAATTGTTCTATCACCTTTGCCCCTCTTTTGTTTTTTAGGATTTCAAGACGATGATGAAGATTGGAGGGCATGAAGCTGGTGGACTATATTATCTTGATGGTGGTGGTGGTTCGTCAACAGCTCTTCAGACATCTCTTTCTCCTCTTTAGTGACAATGTAGACTTGGTCATCCATCGCTTAAAGCACTGAAGTCACTTATTCCATCACTGAGCCATCTTTCTATTTTGGATTGTGAGTCGTGTCAGTTGGGGAAACATCATCATGTTCCCTTTAGTCCTAGGGATGATAATCGTATGTCAAGTCCTTTTTCTTTAGTTCATTCAGATATTTGGGGTCCAAATAAGATAGTGTCATACAATGGTTACAAATACTTTGTTATTTTTGTTGATGATTATTCAAGGATGATGTGACTTTACCTAATAAAAGAAATGAGTGAATTGTTTTCCATTTTCCAAAAATTTTATGTTGAAATTCACATCCAATTTGGTGTACACATTAAGATTCTTCGTTCTGATAATGGCCGCGAATACTTTTATACACCATTTCAAGAGTATTTGGAACAACACGGCATTATCTATCAAACTTCATGTACCTATACACCTTAGCAAAATGGGGTGGCTGAGAGAAAGAACCGCCATCTTTTGGAAATTGCTCAGTCCCTTTTGCATCATATGAATGTACCCAAACGTTTTTGGAATGATGTTGTGCTTACATCTTCTTTCCTCATTAACCGGATGCCCACACCCATCCTTGAAGGTCATTCTCCTTTCACCACTTTGTTTCCTACCTTGTCAACTTTTCCCCTAACTCCCAAGGTTTTTGGGGGTGTATGTTTTGTTCATAATCTTGGACCTAGAGTGGACAAATTAGATGCACGATCCACCAAGTGTATCTTCCTTGGCTATTCCCAGACCCAGAAAGGGTACAAGTGTTTTAGCCCCAGTTCTCGACGTTCCTTTGTGTGCCTTGATGTTACTTTTGAATCTATTTCGTTTTTTTCTAGGTCCAGTAATGTCTCCTCTTCTTCCTCACCTCCTTCTCCTCTTCCAGTTCCTGTTGAAGACCCCATCCCACTTGTTTCGGTTGTGACTAGGTCTTCGCCTCCAATGCAACTTCCTGTTGAACGGCCACCCATCCGCCAAGTGTATATGCATCGACGACATGTACCAACACCAGCTTCTCCAGCTTCTTCACCGTCAACAAATCCGACAGTTGTCCCCCCACCAACTCCACCCCCTGTTTCTAACCCTGATCTTCCTATTGCCTTGTGGAAAGGTAAACCAAGTTGTACATTTCATCTCATTTCCAATTATGTTTCTATATCTCACCTTTCTGCTTCCCATCGTCAGTTTGTTTCTTTGTTGTCTTCTATTTTGGTTCCTACGGATGTCCAGGAAGCCCTTGCCTCTCCAGGGTGGCGCCATGCAATGGAAGAACTCTCAGCTTTGGCTTATAGACACACGTAGGGATCTCACAACACTCCCTCCTAGTAAGCATGTTGTGGGTTGTAAGTGAGTATACACTGTTAAATATTTATCTGATGGTAGTGTAGAGCAATTGAAAGCTCGACCAGTTACCAAAGGTTATTCCCAAACATATGGTATTGACTACACGAAGACCTTCTCTCCTACTACTAAAATTGGTTCCGTTCGTTTTTTATATCTCTAGTTGCTATTTATGATTGGCCTCTGTTTCAACTTGACATCAAGAATGCCTTTTTACATGGTGATCTCTATATGGAGCAACCATCAGGGTTTGTTGCTCAAGGGAAGGATGGTAAGGTGTGCAAACTAAAGAAGGCCATTTATGGACTTAAATAGTCCCCCTGTGCATGGTTTGGTAGATTTGGTGAAGTGATAAAGAAGTTTGGTATGAAATAGTGTCAGGTTGATCACTCGGTATTCAGCCATTATTCGCATGCTGGGAAGATCTTACTGGTGGTATATGTAAATGATATTGTTATTACCGGCAGTGATAGATTGGGGATTGATAGGCTGAAAGCCTTTCTGCAGGAGCACTTTCAAACAAAGGACCTTGGTAAATTAAAATATTTCTTGGGGATAGAAGTAACAAGGTCTAAGCATGGTATTAATTTGTGCCAGAGGAAGTATGTTCTTGATTTGTTGGAGGAGACAAGATTGTTAGGTGCCAAACTGACTGAAACACCTATGGAACCAAATACCAAGTTGAGCAATGATATAGGTGAGGAGTTTGAAGATCCTGGAAGGTATAGGCGGTTGGTGGGTAAGCTAAACTACCTAACCACTACTCGACCAGATATTTCATTTGCAATTAGTGTGGTGAGTTAGTTTATGCAAAAACCTCGGGTTCCGCATTTGGATGCAGTTAAGGATTGCAAGGTATTTGAAGGGAGCTCCTAGTTGTGGCTTGATATACAAGAGTGGAGGAAATCTTGAAATAGAGGGATAAACCGATGCTAATTGGGCTGGTTTTGTATCTAACAGAAGGTGCACTACAGGTTATTGTACTTTTCTTGGGGGTAATTTGGTGACATGGAAAAGTAAGAAACAGACAGTCGTGGCAAGAAGCAATGCAAAAGTTGAATACAAAGCCATGGAACATACCAGTATACCACTTGTGAACTAATGTGGTTGAAAAATCTTCTACAGGAGATGGATTATTCAATTGTCACTCCAATGAAGCTTTATTGTGGCAACCAAGATGCAGTCCACATCTCTTCTAATCCAATGTTTCATGAGAGAAAAAAGCATATATAAGTTGACTATCACCTTGTGAGAGAGAAGGTGCTTAGTGGAGTGATAGATACTACATATGTTAATACAGGAAGTCAATGGGCAGACTTGTTCACCAAAGGGTTGAGTCGGGGAAGAGTGGACTACATATGTAACAAGCTAGGACTATCTAATATATACTCACAAGCTTGAGGGGGAGTGTTAGTGTCGAATGTATAGGCGTAGTTTGGTCTTTCTATTTATGTTTAAACTGATGTGTAGCATTTATATTAAGTGTTGTGTCCCATACTTATGTAGGTACATAATAGTCTTGTTTTATTTAATAGAAACATGTAAATATAACCTGGCCGACTAGAGACGGTGACTTTTCTCTCTTGTTCAAACCAGTTTTCTCCTTCTCCTTTCTTTTCTTCTTTTCTCTTCTATCTCCTCTAATCTTCCTCTAATTCTAAAAAAATTCTAGTGCAGGTCTAAACTTTATCTAAACCGAACCAAAAATCCTAATTAACCAAACCAATTGATTCGGTTTCAGTTTCTGTTAACCAATATGAAAAACTAATGGTTAACCAAAGCAACCGACATATATATTTTAAATATATTTGATATTATCTATAATACTATAAATGAATATATATGCACTATATATATAAATATACATTTATAGTATATAATATATTATATATAATATATAATATTATGTATGTAATATATAATATGTATTATATATATTATATATTATATATACTATATATGTTATAATATATATTGAGGGTGTCGTCCCTCTAGCCAATGAAAAAGGATCAGTTGCAGAGGAAGCAAGCGCCATCCAGGATTGTCCTCAGACCAAGCTCAGTGGAGAGGTAAGTGTAGTAAACACTTCCTTGTCTCTAGCTTCGTCTCCATTTGGTTTTGTTCACTCTTCGTTCTCCACTATGGGTGAAGCAAAGTCGACTGATGAAGGAACTTCTAAGGGGTCAAAATTGGAGTGTGAGGTGAAAAAAAAAAGCTGGGAAGAGAAAAAGGACTAATGAAGAGAAGGGTAGGGTCTATAATAGAAGAAAAAGGGTGCAAAAATTAAAGAAGGAACGGTGCAGGAGGGGGATTACAGAGAGTGGTAAAGAGAAAAAGGAGTAGGAAGCACAACAGGGAAGGATGAAAGGGGGAGAGAAGGAAGGTGGAGATTGAGAGGCTGGTGGAGAGACAGGTTGAAGTGGGTAAAACATTGGGTTTGTTTTTTATTGGAGGAGAAAGGGTTGTTAGGAAAGCCATAGATCATTTTGAGAGGAAGAGAAGAGAGGACTTGCTCAAAAAATGGTTATCGAATAAAAGGGGGAGTGGGGGGAGGAAGGGGGCTTGGTAGATGAAGAGTGATAGCCATGCTGGGTGAGCAGGGCTAGAGGAGGTGGCAGATAATGAAATTAATCACATGGAACATGAGAGGGTTGAGATAAGGGAGAAGAAGGGAGTTAGTAAGGAATTTTTTGGATCTTGTGAAAGAGAAGAATATAAGAATTTTTTATGCCAAATCCTATAGCATGAACAGGTTTGTAGCGGTTGTTAGCAATCAGTTGTTTGGGTTTTGGCTCATCTAGAATTCCGTCATAATGATAAAAGGGATATGAGCGAAAATTTAGGGAAAGTGCTAGAAGCTCAAATATGTAATTTGGAAAATATGTCCTGAGTTTTGGACTCCTGTCATGGTTGTAATTGGGTGATGTATCACCTTCATCTTGAAATTTTCTTTTATTTTAATGAAATTTTCGTTTTTACTTACCAAAAAAGTAATATATAATATATTATTTATTATTTATAATATAATATATTACATGTACTTCTAGTATTTATATCATAGTTGTCAAGGCATCGCCTAAGTGACTAGGCACTCTTGATTGGGTGCCTCACCCAAACGCCTTGTCATTTTTGTCGCCTAGGCGGCCGATTAGCATTTATATTGTTGTATCTTATTAATGTATGTGTTAATACATTTTATTATATGCTATATATCAATATACTTTGTTTAATGTTTTACTAATGAAATTTAAAAGATCAAAGGGTTTTGAGAAAAAGAAAGAAATAGGTGTGGATTCGAGCCGAGCCGAGCCAAATAGCTAGCTATTCGAGCTCGGCTCACCAAGGTAGTACAAGGCTCGAGCTCGAGCTCAAGCTCGGTTCAAGCTAGAACCTTTTGCTCAAGCTCGGCTTGTTGTATCTTATTAATGTATGTGTTAATACATTTTATTATATGCTATATATCAATATACTTTGTTTAATGTTTTACTAATGAAATTTAAAAGATCAAAAGGTTTTGAGAGAAAAAGAAAGAAATAGGGGTGGATTCGAGCCGAGCCGAGCCAAATAGCTAGCTATTCGAGCTCGGCTCGCCAAGGTAGTACAAGGCTCGAGCTCGAGCTCAAGCTCGGTTCAAGCTAGAACCTTTTGCTCAAGCTCGGCTTGAGTCAAAAGCTCGTAAGCTCAAGCTCGGCTCGAGTCAAAAGCTCGTAAAGCTCGACTTGAGAAAAATGATTTATAAAAATTAAAAAAACATATATATATTTTTTTGATATTTAAAAAATTAAGAATTATAATAATTAGTTGCTATTATTATATAATATTTTTATTATATATATTATTTGTAGTAATAGTAGTAGTAGTAGTAGTAGTAGAAGAGCTCGACTCGTGGCCACCCCTAGAAAGAAAGAAAGAGGAAAGAAAGAATAGAAATATAAAGAGGTTCTGTTTTTTCTCTCTCTCTCTAATTAAATAAAACATAAATTCCATCCTTGTTTTTCTATTTTACTTTCCATCTTGAATATTTAATATATAATGTCAACCTTCTTTAGTTGCTAATTGATATGAAATTTCTCTATTAAATCCTTATTATAACAGTATTGTTCTTAATAAAGAGAATTGCTATTTTTTCAATTAATATACATGCTGAACGGTATATAAAACTAGGGAACTAGCCAAAAGTTAGATTTTTATGTTTTAAAATTTTTATCACCTAGGCGCCCTAGTGTCGCCCAAAATCACCTAGGCGCCTTGAAACCTATGATTTATATTATATATTTATATATTTATTTATAATTAAATTTATAAATATCAAAAAACTGAAAAACCAATCAACTGGTTAACTGATTGGTTTCAATTCACGGTTTTCCAAAAACCCATGGTACCAATTCAATATGGAAAATAGGCCCATGATTTGATTAATTGAACCATGAGCACCCCTAATTGGCACCCTATCCCTACCAACTTGCCACCCCCTCACCAAATTTTTAGAGTCAACCCTAGCAATTAGTCTACCCAAGACATCAACAATTAGGACAAAGTGGAAAAGAGAGAGAGGGGCCCCTTGTCTAATTCCTCTAATAGCATGGAAATGTTCTACCAAAAAATAAACAAATAAATAATAGCATGGAAATGGTCCACCACAATTCCTTTCACCAAAATAGTGTAGTGGCAAGTCCTAATCCACTTATACCACCTTTCTCCAAATCTACAATTTCCCATCACCCCCCATCAAAAAAGACCAATCAACTAAATCATGTCTTTTCCAAATCAAGCTTGCAAACTAAGCCCTTTTTTCCAACTCTTTTCAAATCCTCCACACTTTCATTAGCAATTAAAATATGATCAATGAGTTGCCTATTCTTCAAAAATGCACCTTGATTTGGTGAAATAATGGAAACAAGAACCATCTCCCTCTATGATGGATGAATTTATGACTATTTATGACTAAGTAACAACCTTGTTCTTCAAAAGTGTGATTAAGGAAGCCCACAAAAAACCTAATTAAAACCAACCCCAAATGAGAGAAAAAAGAGCCAACAACCAAGGCACCATCTTTCAATTACCACCATACTAGAGATGTCATAGAGGGAGAAACTCTTGTACTTAAAAATCAGTAAGAGCATGCATATTGGGTAGTGAGTCAAATGGCATGATATGCCATGTTACAATACCAGAACAATGCAACTCCATATGTTTTTCTTTCAGCTTGTTGATGGGTCTGTGATGACTCCTTTTTTCTTTTTTTTCTTTTTTTTCTTTTTCTTTTCTTTGTTTTATTAAAGGTAACTAGGGGTGCAAGTCGGGCGGGTTGGGCCGGGTTTATGGTCAACCCAAGCCCGATCCTAAAATTTGGGCTTAAGGCCCGAACCCGGCTCAAGCCCAAGGTCAAGCCCGATTTTCCCAACCCGCCCTGTAATTTGATGCACTTAGGTTGGGCTAGGGCCTGGGCCGGGCTCGGGTTAATCAATGAACTCACTCTAAAATTATACATATATAAATGTATTTATGCAAATATGTATATACATATATTTATGTATGTAAATATGTATGCAAAATATCTATACAAATGTTATATATACAAATATGTATGCATATATATGTAAATATGTATGCAACATTTACATATATACACATGTATAAATGCATATAATTGGGTCGGGCTCGGGCCGGGTTCAGCCAAGCTAAGGGCTAGGCCAGAGCCCGACCCGAAAAATAAAAAAGCCCGACTTCTTGGGCCCGGTCCCAGCCCGAGGACCAAAAATCCAAGCCCAACCCGTGTAAAATTCCGGGTTGGGCCGATTTGGGCTGGGGATGGGCCCGCCCAAGTTGCACCCCTAAAGGTAACTTTCATTAGGAAGCAAAAGGGGGTAAAGGATCCAAAGGAATATACTCCATTTAGGATTTTCTATTAAAAAAACTTTTTTATCTCATTATTGACCCAAAAAGAGTTGGAAACTAGGACATCCTCGTATGGCCAAAACTTACATCATTTCATAAAAAGATGCAGATTAAAAATAAACATGTTGAACCACCGAAGCTCATACATGCTGAAAAATTGGATGGAGTACCATCAAAAAGAAAAGACCATTGCAGAAATGCAAACAAAAGGAAACAAATATAACTAAAACACAAAAGTTTCGCTAGGAAAATGAAATGAAGTTCATGGGAACTATATATACCTCAATTTTTTTGTTGGAATTAACTAAAAGGGATTGAAGATGACTCTCCTTATTTTGAACATCTCTAGCACCAGGCACACAGAGATGTTTCATAGAATTATTCAAGATTTGAGATTCCCAAATTCCTGACTGCAACCTCTGTATGCTTTTCTGCGAAAGGGAGAGTAAAGCCACCTTGTAGTAAGCAAACGCAATATGAGAAACACTAAATACACAAGTAGGAAGTATTTACAAATAGTCTCTCTCTCTTCATGCGCACTAATAGCAACTTTGCTTGTTCAAAGGCAAAAATATGTTGCAATGACGTAGCTTCGGCTACCCTGCAACCACATCAGTTAATAGGTGTCAATGTTTATCAAACTAAACCAGCTTTTTCTACAGTTACCTCGCATCACTCTCAATCCATAAAACCAATGAAACTCTACCTTTTCTTTTGAAAATCATCCAAACCATCTGGCATTTCCTGCAGGAAGAAATTACATGTCAATCCTTTTATATTAATGGTTGCTCAAAAAGAAAAGTGGTCTATGAAAATCATTTATTTAGCAAACCTGTGACCAGATCTCTGTACAAAGCTTCTCATACTTTTTAACCTTCTGCAACTGACCCAAAGTATCTTCCAGAATCTCAAGCTACACATTCAAAAGAAGAAACACAGAAATGCAAATTCTGTAAGTTTAGCTAGAAAGCTAAAAATAAACCATGCCAGGATACTATTAAGAACAATACAGTAGTTATGGCTAGGCAATGCCCACGCATTCTGGACTGTCAAGCCAAGGCAACAAACATGAAATAATGAATAACCCAACATACACATCTTTCACAATATAACCATACAGAAGTTTTACAGAAATTCATGATAATCATAAACTATTAACCATGAACTAAATCAGTAAATGATGAAATGACGACTTACACTAAATTTACAGAATCAACAAGATTTTTGAAAATACGCATACGCATAGAATGGTAAGTGATTAAGAGTGTCAGTTTTCAGATCTCCATGAACTCCTACCAACAGAAAATGGGTTATATACACGCATATCAATATAAAGAGGGCAAATAATCTACAAAGAGGGCATAATTAAGCTATTTGCCCCCAGTAAGATGTTTATATCCATACCAGCTGCATGGATGGTTGCCTGGGCAATCACCTAGGAGACACTTCAACTATATTGATTATGATTACAAAATCAATCAATAACCATAGTACTGTAATGTTATTAAATAATTAAATTTACATATATTTGTTTATTCTACATCCATGGTCTAGATAGAACTATAGAAGTGGAAGTAAATAGCATACCTTCCTTGTGTTAAGTTTAGCAGTTAATGGAGAAAACAGTTGTTCCACTGCATCAGAAAACCTTGAAAAAACCTGAAAAGTCAACTCTGAAGTTAAAGTCAACTAGAACTACCATGATTACACTAAGGGCCTGTTTGAACTAAAAGACTTATTGCTTTGTCTTTTAGTCAATAAATAATTAAATAATAAAATTTTCAAGGATATAGTGACCCATCTAACTTCAGTTTCGGCCATCAAGGAGTCCACAACCTCCTTAAAATCTTATTCACTAAAAGACAATGCAATAAGCTTTTTTTCAGTTCAACTTCTTTGGTTGTTATCAAACAGCCCCTAAGCTAGCAAACCACTACATCAACACATGCAACTTCTAGTATACATACATCAGACCAATGCTTTTGCTTTGTGCTGCCTTCAATCTTATCCACTTCAATATTTCTTATGGTATGAATTTCAGAAATAAGTTTTGGCATGCTACCCTGCATTTCAAGAATTTTCGGACTCTTCTGGAGCCTTTCAGTTTCACTTAGATGGCCTTTATCTGTGAGAATAGTTTCTTCACTTCTTCTTTTCCTTGTAGAATTGTCAGCACCTTCGAAAGATAATACTTTCTGTGAAACATGTAGACCCTGTTGGAAGTCACCATGACAATTTGCTGAATGTCAAATAGATATGAAAGTAGGTAAGGTTGCATATGGTCATTGTCATTATAGACCACTTCTATGGAGGAGCCAAGGCAGATGCATATATAATTATGAGAAGTGCAATCTGGAGGAAACAGAGAAGATTACCTTTCCATGTTGTGGGACATTTGTGCCCCTATCATGCACATGTCGCGAAGTAGACTCATAAAGAGAAGCTCTTGGATCTCCATCAAAAAGTTTCTCTTTAAACTTTGCCAGGTATGTGCCTGTTTGGGAGCTTCTTTGTAAGCTTTCAGACTGGATATTAGGGGTGGCTCTATGCTGCATGGGGGTTCCATAACCCATCATATTTCCAGACCCCTTTTGCAAAACATGATAAAGTTCCTTGTTATCCATCCCCTTCCATTTAATAAAGTTTCTGGAATCTTCAGAATTAATATTGATGAGTGGTGATCTAGAATGTGATATTTTCTCCTCACACAAGGTACCTAACTTGCCAGCTATAGGGGTTAAGTGACTCACTTTAGAGACATTTTCCCTTGAACCTTCGGCATCTTGCCTGACATCCAAGCTGACAAACTTAGTTTCCTGCTGCTTCAATGCACTTGACAGTATGCCTTTATGTTCCAGAGAAACAAACAAAGTTTTTTCCACCCTTTTAAGTGGAGAATAGACCAACTTGTCAGCTGTCGGGTTTACTTGCTCATTTGCATTGCTGTCAAGTGTGGTCTTCATCAACAATGAATCAGGTCCAGAAGTGACAAAACCTCCTCCAGTGGGACTGCAATTAGCCAAGGGACGCCGCTCCATTTTTTTTGCAGACCCAGATGACTGGGAGGGTGAAAGTGCTACTGCCATTAACTTGTTAGGTTGACCATTGCAGCCCAAACCTACGGATATTGGATTCCCATATTCTCCATCTGGCAGAATGGTCTCACTGCCTTCAGCTTGCTTCAAATTATTTATGTGCTTTGGTGTCTCAAACCCACAACTATCCATTTCAATTGAACTGCCCTGTTTTTCCTTCTTCCAACCAACACTTAAAAATTGTTCATCCAAAACAGAAAAAGAAGCATTCATAGGCTTCAATTCAGGCTTTTTACTATTCCCATCCAAAGCAGCAGAACAAGAAAAAGACTTAGAAGAATTATCTGCTTCAATTTCCAGGGTAGAAGTAATTGGAGACATCTGATAAATCTTGAATTTTGAAATACTTCTCACAGTAGAAGATATACTTTCCTTGTTTAAAGAGGAGCAAAGTTTTTTGCTGGCAGAAGGTGTAGCCATCTTCTCATCTATGAATGAAACAGCAGAACCACTAAATATTTGTCTTCCTTTAGCACATAAGGAGGAATCTGACCCTGCTAACGGAGATCCACAGTCTTGACCAGAGTTATAAAGAGAACTTGAAGAATGTTTTCCACCTTTAGGAGACTCCTCTAGATCTTGACAATCATGCTCTGTGAACAAACCCATTTCCTGTTTTTTATCCATAGGTACAAAAGAATCGCTGTTATCAGCACCAAAATCTCCATTTGCTTCAGGTGCATCTTCTCCAGACTCCTTGTAAATTCCAAAAGGAATCCCCACAAGGGGACAAAAACATGTTAGCATAGGCACGAGACCAAGATCCTTAATTCCATGGCAGAAATTAGCATAATAATTTCAAGATAGTTCCCAAATAATATGATTCAAGTTCCAAAGATCTATCAAGAAAAACTTTGATGGAAGCTATATGGGTAATCCTGGAAACTTAGGTACTGATGTGTATTCAGGAACTTTGAGCAAGAAATCCTACAAGCTTTTTCAGGCCATGTGGATTGGAGGTGGAGCAGTAATTTAAAAGGCAGGCCTGAAGTTTGTCTAGGCCCAGGCGTGCGCCTTTTCAAAATTTCTACATTTAGCTGTTTTTAAGCCTAGCAGCTGCTCCAGGGGCAGACCCCAACCAAGCCCCTTGAGACAAGCCCAATAAGTCTATGTTAGGGTTTTAATTTCTTATTTAGCACATAAAAGATTAGCTTTGTAACTTTAATTATAATTCTTTGTCTTTTAAAAATGTCTTGTATTAAGGAGATGAATGAACAATATTAGCAAAAAAGGGGTTCCACTCCAAGCCGACTTGCTTGCGTGCAATATAGACTTGGTTGGGCCTGGTACGCCTCTTGGTGTGCCTTGCCTCAAGGGGCTTGGTAAGGCAGCTTGTAGAATCAGGAATGCAAAATGTTTAACATCACATTAACTATTTGAAGGTAATGCAATTGGGGGAAAATAAAGAGATTGAATGTTTTACATCCTATGTTATGTTTGATTTTATTTTTACATTTTCATTTTGAATATGTTTTACATGTTATGTTTATGTATTTTAATTTGAGATAATAGATTCTTTTACATTATTTTAAAATTTAAGTTTATATTTTTAATTAACATTATGTTTAATATTTTAATTTTTTTCAATCTTTTGGCATTTTTTCATTTTTCTGTCCTTTGAAGTGCATGTCCCGCCTTGCACCTTGTGCATCTGGTGCAAAATACAAAATGCCCCTTGCGCTTCTTTTGTGCCTTGCACTTTTAAAACACTGAGGTGGAGGGAGAATCTCAAGCTCTAGTGAACAAATGAGGGAGGAAATGAGACTCCCTGGGTCCATCACTTCTTTATTAGGGACGCTAGATCTTTTTTTTTTTTTTGATCATCAAAGGAAACTTTTATTTGAAATTGGATTTAAGAAGTTTTACAACGATGTGTATGGAACAAGAAGTCCCACACGAAACTTTTATTAGGGACGCTAGATCATTAGCATCCAGCAAAAAATATTTAATTTCATTAGGTCAGGATACATGATTAGCCAACAATATAGCCAGTTCATTGGCTAGGAGTTGTATCAGGGTTCTGCACTTCCTGCTAAGCGGAGCATAGGTTGGGGTATATGGGGATGCTATAGGAATGCAGCCTTGGGGTTTGTTTTCTCCATGGTTTTCAAGGTGCCACCTAAGCAATAAGCCTTCCTTGGCTGGGCACCTTGCCTGACCGTCCTAAATTATAGTAACTAAGCACCTATCCAGGTGAAGACTCACCTAAGCAACAAAAATCACAAGGCAGGCACCTTATTAAAATATCAATATTATGGTTACACCTTATTAATATGTGACATATATATACATTTTGTTTCAAAGTTCTACCATTGAAATGTAAAATATCCAAGGGTTTTGAGAAGAGGAGAATAAGAAGAGAAGGATTAAGAGATTTATTTGTCTTTTGTTTTTTCTATTCTCTCTCTCTCTTACATTAAATAAAGCGTTGACTCCACTCTTGTTCTTCTTCTCTTTAATTACCTTCCATATTAAATTCTTACCATATAAAATTATAGCCTTCTTAAGTTGCTAATTTTATATGAATTTTGTTTGAAGATAAAATAAAATTATTAAAAGAAAAAAAAAAAAAAAGATACAAGGAAGGTGACCAGAACCAGAAGCCACCCAAGAAAAGAAAGACAACAAAACAAAACTCCAACAAACTCAACCCTACACCACAAGCACCACCAAACACAAAGAACAAACATCCACTCAACTACAAACAACCAACCTCCACTAAACCTTACAAACACAACAGCCACACTCTAACCACACTATGAGAACACCAAACTCAAGAAGGCCAAAAATCCACCAAATCAAAGACAACAGCCACACTCTAATTTGATTTGCTCTATTTTATGCTTATTATATTAGTATTATACTTTGAAAATATTGAAATTAATATATTGGAAATACTATTGTCTTTTAGATATGATGATTTGCCATGTTTTAAGAGAAAATTTAATGTTCTTAATAAAGATAGCTTCATTTTTTGACTAGTTCGCATGCTGGTTGGCATATAAAACTAAGGAACTAACCAAAATTTACTTTTTTATTTTATATAATTCATATCACCTGGGCAACTAGGCACCTCACTCTCACCCAGAATGATCTAGACAGTAGACAACTTGACAACCATGTTCTCTATGTACCTTCTCTTTTATCTTATGATAATTTTTTTTCGGGCCTTGTTACCAATCAAAGAAATACTAACAAAATTCAAATCTATCAAATTTCAACTAACTCAAGAAAGCCTTGTCTTAGTTATCTGGGGTCGGCTACATGATTCATGCTCCACAATTTTGCTCCATTCAGTGTCATAACCAATGTTAAACTTGGTAATTGACCAATGTATTGAAATAGTGTCATATCAACTGGTACAATACTTGGACTTGGGGCAAAAACATAATCAGAGAAACCCAAATTGATGATAATAACACAGAGAGAGGCATCTACAATATGGCCAATTCATACCTGACAGACTAGAAGGAGAATCTATGAAACCAGCAACATTAATTGGAAATAGGAACTGTGTTTTGGGCAACTATGAAAACATCCATGAAATGAATGCATTTGAGATGAGGATGTTATTATGAATATGAGCAACAGCAACAAAACCATGAAGTATACAGCATAAACTTATGGGTACCCCAATATGCATAAATGCCAAGAACTGCAACCACAGGAAATTGTTTGGTGCAAGTAGAAGGCTCTAAAAGAGCAAAGAGAAAGACAAATTGAACATGGAGTGATGTAGAGAGACAGGACTACACTCAATCTGAAAGAAGGTAAAGTTATTGATAAAGCAGAATGACAGAATGGAATTCATGTAGTCACGTGCAAATGGTTGTGATAAGGCTGTGTTAAGGAAAGAAACAACAATTCAGAGGATACAAGGACAATTGAGGAAGGGTATTTATGCTTCTCAACATCCCTCCAAAATGCTCCTACATTACTGCACAGCAACTCCACAATGGCATTACTATCCTTTAATTAAGCAGGAAAAAAAGAACAAAAAAATATGAAGGAGAAGAAAAGAAGAAAGAATCCAAATACTGCAAACATTGTAGAAAATGGAATATTACAAATAGTAATAATATGAGACAAGGAATCTCACCTTAGTTGGCTCATGGGGATTTTGACTCTGCTGACAAATGGAAGCATCATCAGGCAGAAGGTTCTTTGTAGTAGACAAGGGAGAACAACTAATTAGTTGAACAGGAGTTGATGATTCACCATTTTCCTTGCACAATATAATCCTTCGATCAGAAATCAACTCAACACATGTATCCTGAGAACCAACATTGTTCAATTCATTTATACTAGAATCTTTTAGGTCCACAAGTTCATTCTTACGCTCATCAAGTACAGAAGACCTACTATCCCTATCCAGATAACTAGATGACTTGGCAGCACAGATACCATCAGAAACAGAGGTAGCATGGAAATCCTTGTTGCCTTCTGCAAGGAGTGCATTCAATGTTGGAGATAGTTTCCCATAGTCATACCTCTGTGAATTTTCTACTATCAGACTCATATCATTTGAATCAGAACCACCACTATATGCTCCACCTGAAACAGAACAGAGAGGAATTGGCTTTTTAATTTCTGTCATCAACGAGAAACTGCCAGATTTAGTGGGCATGGAATTTTCAGTAGGTGTCTTCACTTCAAAGGAAAGATGGTCTCTTGTTGGAGTTTTTAGGCTCCCTACTGAATCCGACCGCAAAAGACTACGAAAGTGCATGGTAAATGTTGTTGAATCCAGAGTTACATCACGGTTTTCATCTGAGTCTGCATCAGATAGTTGTCCAGGTCTAATAAAACTCGACGATACAGGGCCAAAGAAGTTTTCTTCTGCAAGAAGTATTAAGATTTACATCAATTGCCTTCTTTCTATTAGAAATTCAAAGAAATGAAATGGGGACTTTGAGATATTAAAAGTTTCTTTTGGATAGGAAACAGTAACTTCATTCAATAATAGTAACTTCATGAAAAGAATTACAGCAATGCCCAAAAAAGATCTTCCTTAGTAACCCCTTGTTTAGCTGGAGTGTCAGCCAACCCTAGCTATAGTGCTTAAGAAAACACTCCAGAATTCCTCAAGTAGAAGTACCCTCAATGTATAGTACGCAGAATAGGATCTCTAGAGATTGGGGTTTTGTTGCAAAATAGGACCAAGGAGAAGTTAGCCTTGAGGGTGGTTTCTAGGAATCACTCTTAAAGAACGAAGGTCAGTGTACTACCAGCTAAGAGAGTTGAGCAACTAATAGATTTCTTCGTAACCAAGTAATTTTTATTACTAACAATAATTTAAGAGAATGTATTAGAAAGAGTAGAGAAAAACTAATAGGATTCATTCTCCACCCCCTTACAGCCTTCTTCAGAAAAGGACATTTGGGGTGAGCCACTCCCACCGAACACTAAGGCTTTCTATTCTTTTCATGGGAGTTGCATCAACTTGATGTGAAAAATGCTTTCCTCAATGGTGACTTGCAAGAAGTCTTTATAGATACATCCTCAGGATACGATATGAAAGGTAAGGTTTGTAGGATGAAGAGGGCCTCGTTTGGTTTGAAACAATCCCCTAAGGTATGATTTGAAATGCTATGTAAAGCAATAAAAGGTGTAGGGTATACTCAAAGTAGTGCAGATAACACCTTGTTTTATAGGAGGATGGGAGAGAAACTCACTTCATTGACTGAATATGTTGATGACATGGTAATCACTGGAAATGATCCAGATGAAATTAAAAGGCTGAAAATTTTCTTGGCTTCAGAATTTCAGACCAAGTATATGGACACCCTAAGGTATTTCCTTGGAATACATGTGGCATGGTCTAGTGAAGGAATATACATCTGTCAAAGAAAGTTAGTAATTTCACTAACACAACTCGGGTTCATTATACACTGAATCGGGACGATAAGGTTGATACCCAAACTCAGCCCAACTGTCCAAACAGCTGAGGCAGGGAACTCAACTGATCAGTTTGGGTAACTCGGGTAGAGAGTTTGAGCCGCTTGGGAAAGGGTTGAGAACCCATTACTAAGTCCTGACCTTGCTCAAGCATGGCCAAGACCACCATTCAGGAGTGACTAAAGTCAACCTGGCTCAACTCAGCCGAGCTATGGATGATTGGGAAAAAAAAAGACTAGGTCTTAACTCAAAACCTTAACCAAAGAAAAAGGAGGAGAAGAATAATGCCATATGCAAAAAATTTCAAGTACTTATCATTAATTCTTGCTCGACTTAGTACAAAAGAAGTACAAAAACTATGAAAAGAAAGGAAAACAACTACAAAGACCTAATCCGACCACAGAAGCTCGGAGAGTAGAACAATGTACAAGGGCCAAGAAAAGAGGCCAAATTTTCTAAGTCTAACTGGGGGCACGTAGGTTGTAGTCTCCTCAACTATAATGTTCCAGCCCCCTCAACCACCCCAATCACTTCCTCCCCTCCTTCATCCTCCTCATCACTCTCTCGGTCATCCTGCACAACAATCTCTCCAGTGACAGCAGACATCCTCAACTCCTCCATAGGCAATTCAGGGAAGCGAGCAGCAGCAAGAAGCCAACACATCCTGAAGCCCTTCTCTAGGAAAGACAAGGCACGAGTACTGCTTCTCCATCTTGGCTATGTTCTCGATACGAGCAACCTGCCCTTCCACTCGGTTGAACAATTCTTGAGCTACAGCATTGGTCTTGCAAAGAAAAAGGACTCATCAACTAAAGGAACCCAACATTAAGAAACACTAAAAAAATGAAAACCTGCCCTACCTTCACTAAGTACTTGAATAGTTTGATGCCTAGTACCACAGGGGGAGGTCGCCTACCTCACGAGCGACCTCAGGAAGGACACTGCTTTTGCTCAGTTTGTAAGAATCCTCGGGGTTTCCTATCTGATCTCCCCTTCGCACTTTCCACCTAGGCCATCAATCATATGGGAGTTTTCTTAGGAGGTACATACACAATCTCTAGACCAGGGGCCACGGAAGTGCCAGCCTTGTCCAAAGAAGTAACCGACGAATGGAAAGGGACTTGAAAACCTCCAACCTCTGAAGGCATTGCCTGCTCAGATCTAGCCACTACAAGCTCATCAACATCAATAGGAATCACCTCTATCTCTGTCCAAACTGGAGGAGCAGGAGCTCGCACCTCGTCCCAATAGCTCAGGAAGCTCCACCCTTTACCAGCCTCCTCTTCTTCGCCCTAGATATTATGAACACCTCAACAACACTACCACCTCCATCCATTTTACCTAACAATGGAGTGAGACACTGCATCAGGTCAATAACATATCTAATATTAAAAGAAACAAAAGCAAAGTAATCTTTCTATAGGAGGGGGATAGGGAAAACGAACTACCTGGCCAAGCTTGACTCAAACCCACTCTCACCAATGCAACCTTGGTCAAATAGTCAGGGGCTTTCAAGTTCACCGAGACTATGTCCTTGACCAGCTACTTCTCTACCTCAGTCAACGCATTGCCATCCAAATAGGTGACAGCAGTGTGCCATGAGTTGCCAAAACGCCAACCCTCATCAATTGATGTGTAGGGGTACTTGATCTTCCAATTTGAACCTTGGAAAGAAGACCCCCTAAGAGTCTATGATGAGCTCAGAATAAAAAGTAACAAAGCCCCTATTGTCCACAGTGACGCTTGATTTGGCATAGAGAACCAAAGACTAATATTTACCCCAAAGGTGTATTAACGACCCACCAACACGAACCCTATGGCAACCCTAAAAGCATTTGGGGAAAGTTGGCCTAGTGTGACCTTGTAATGATTTCAAATCTTGATAATAAGATCAGGGAGAGGGAACCTAAGCCCTGCCTCAAAATCTTGCTCATACACACAAACCTCATTGTTGTGATGACTCCATAGGGCCTCATAAGGGGTCAAAAGCCTAAACCTAAAGGCACAAGGGACATGGTTTTTATCCCTAATGCGCTGAAAATCAATCATGGTCAACTGAGTAGGAGTGAATGCCAGACCCCTATACCTGGGGAAAGAAGCCTAGTGATCGAACTCCCTATGCTCAAAAGAGGTGGAACCTAGAAGTTCTTCCTCCTCCAAGAGCACCTCTTTCCTCTCTCCTCTCCCAACCTTAGGACACCTGACTCCGAGGACCCCGACATACTTGGAAGAATAAAATGAAAAGATTAGTGACCAAACTCTCTGACCTCAGCACAACACTTAACCCAGACAGACAAGGGGGCAAATGGACCCCCTACCCTCACTATTTATAAACACCTATAATGGTCCAAATCAATCAAAAATCAACGGCCAAGATCAGCAATGCTTGCTCTTCTCAAAAAATGAAACGAGTTTATTGTGTTTTTTACGTCCTACTGCAGTTCATTAGATGATAACCACGGTTTGTGCCATTGCAAGCACTTTATAAGGGAAGTGTCTTTTTTGATAAATGGTATATTGTATTGCCATGACTATAATGGAAGTGGCTTACTTGGCTAGGAAATAAAGATCAACTTTCAAGTGATAAGCCAACAGTTTAGCTGACTCATCGATAAAAGAAAGGGTAAACAGATGGGCAATTTTTGGGGGGGAGTTAATTAGAATGGGTAGAGAAAACTGAAATTTTGGGACTAGGTAGCATTGACTAGTCCAACACCATTCGGAATCTAGCCCTCTGTTGTAAACACAAGATTCTATTACTCCAATTAAAACGTTTTGACTGTCAATAATCCA
Organism: Nelumbo nucifera; assembly: GCF_055504915.1. Classification (NCBI taxonomy): domain Eukaryota; kingdom Viridiplantae; phylum Streptophyta; class Magnoliopsida; order Proteales; family Nelumbonaceae; genus Nelumbo; species Nelumbo nucifera. Next base: position 59,603,090 of record NC_142649.1, read on the forward strand.
AAGAAAAAGGTAGAGGGAAAAAAACAAGAATTAAACCAAACAACAAGAAAAAATGTAAGAAGCATACTCTGCCTAAAACTACCTTATACACTAAAATCCTAGAAGAACAGAGTGTCATAATCAATCAAACAAAACTAGCGAGAAAATTAAAACTAAGGCTCCAGTTATTCCATGTAAAAGTGGCGGAAAACAAACGTTTTTCTTTTCCGAAAGGGGGGAGAAATATAACTAAAATATTGCAGAGTGGAACAAATGAAACGTAATGGTTTCACTGACCATCATTGGAGGTGACAGAACCAACAGCGCTTCCAGGGGAAGACGAATCCATGCTCCTCACAAACAACTCCCTTTCGTCGTCATCTCCGTTCTCATCATCATCTTCTTCGTTCTGCACCAACTCCTTCGAGTCATCGCTGTCCCCGGAATCCCTGTGAAACCCTAAAACCTCTTCGTGATTTTCGGAGCTGGGATTCAAATCCGGGGGAGTTCCGTAGTCCTCATCTCTGTCAAAAACGTGCACTGAAGTTAATTCGGCGAAGCTCACTCTCCTCGAGCGCTTTTTCTGACGTGCTATCGTTTCTTCGTCCGCTCCACTGTTACAGAGCTCTTCACGGTCCTTGGGGTCCATGGATCCCAAGAACCGATCGGTTTCACAGTGCTAACGAGTGCTTCGACTTTTAAACGTGGTCGAATTGTCGAGCATTTGCAGAAAGTGACGGTCCGTTTTGTTGCAGAGAAGTATTTGCAGAAAGCAGTGGTTCACTGGCAGGGAAGATTTGGGACGGTGCAGGAGTGGAAACGTATTTTGTGCGGGAAAAATGAAAACTCAAAAAAAAAAAAAAGCGGTCTAAAAATCAGGGCTGGGTTGCCCGGCAGTGAACCAGATCGGGAATTCGGGATGGGTTAGGTTAAAATAATTTTGGACAATAACCCGGCCATAGATATGGACCGAGCCGGACAATGTAGCAGTGATTTGAATTGAGAACATGAAGCGGACGATGCAGCACTTATAACGATGTGAATTGAGAATATAAACCGGATAGAGTACCAAAAATAAAGAGAATATGAGCTGAACAATAAGCGTGTTCATGAGAAAACAGATAAATCTCTAAACCGAACCGAAACAATCAGTCCTAGCGAGTAACGAGGGGCGCCCGTGAGTAATACCGAGTAAGTGGGAGAATAAAAAATGAACAATAGAAGTTGTAGTTGTGGAATCCGGGTCTCTAATGTAATGAACCAATTAATCTATGAAAAATATATATTATATAATAAATCGAAGAAATACAAACTTTATAAATCTTATAAAGTTATTAAACATATAATTCCCAAAAGAAATACAAATTTTATATGTATCATAATGGAACCAATATCAACTCATTTCACTAAAAAATTCTAATTCATCGATTTTGAAAAGCCCACCACCTTACTCAAATTGTCAATTGCCAAAAAAACTCAAGAAGGACCGTGTATAGTAAACACTATGCTCACACCATCGGCTCAAATAGAGAGAAACGTAAAGATAAACCAACAAACACTGACGGAGACAGCGAAACTGTTACCCAACTATCTTTTATGTTTACCCCTTTATAGCCATAGCATCAGGCAAACTGTTGGTTGATCTATGTATCCAGCTGATTATGAATCTGTATGTCGCTTATCATCCCCTTTGTCTCCCTCATACTGTAATGCCATATTGCCATGAACCGGTCCTTCCTTTTTCAGCCAACCCACCAATACTTTGGAGTCCTCTTCCACTATCAATCTTGTGTAGTTAAGAGATTTTGCTAGCCTTGGCCCCGCTAAAATCTGTAAATCTCCTCCCCCCCCCCTACGTGAATATCTGGGGTTTCTCTACTACAACAGTCAAAATTCAGTTTTATCATATTTACAGGTGGAGGCTTCCATTATGAGATGAGTAGAGACCTTGCTGATCAAGATTTTGCCACCCAATTAGAAGCTTTCATAATGATGGTCTTCTATAGAAATGCCTTCCATGGAACTTTCCTTTGGTATATTTTCAACACAAAGTAACAAGAAACTGAAAATATGGAACATGCCAACATGGATCAGACCTAATAAATTTTATAGGTCCTGTCTAAGGACTTAGGAAACCAGGCAGTACCCTGTTGCCTAGTAAGGCTCTCACCTTGCCACCTTGATAACCATGCTGGCGCCCTTCCTCAACATTGTTATTTCAATTTCCAACCATTTTCTAGGAAAGATATTTGGTTTAACACCTAGGCTGTTATCTGTATAAAGACAAAAGCTCATCAAAACATTGTGATTGGAAATGCTATCAATTAGAAAACCCATTTAGATTAGTTTTTCAGTTTCCAGACTTCTAGAGTGTGAAATAGTGTCCAATAGTTAATGTGTACGACACCACTTGTATAATTATCCAAATTGTATATCTCCTTCTCATCCTGTTTATGGGACCATTACTTTGTATAATGGTAACATTTCAGGTTGAGAAGTGTGAAAATATGGCTTTAAGTCTGAGAGCAGCCACATTATACCCAAAAAAAAATGCCAAAGGTTAGGTCTGCATTCAGTCCACCCTTCCCAATACCCCAGATAGCTGGGACCAACATCGGGTAATGGCCTTTCATCTCATCTTGCTTACAATGTATGCTTTTCTGTTTCAAGTCTGAGAGCAGCCACATTGTGTTACATAATATTGCAACTTCCCAACTCTGTATTATTCTCTTAATATTTCTCTTTTAATAAAATGCTCTGTTACTAATAAAAAATGTGTTTTTCAGTTTTCTTTCATAGAATGTAAAACAAACTTTTCTGTCCACTTAGCAAGGTTTGCATTATACTTGGAATCCAAACTTTGTATTTCTGTCTACTTCTATCCACTCCTCTCCTAAAAGCTTACTTGTAGAAATCAAAAAGTTCTCTCTTCCTTCCTCAAAGAAACTTCAGCTTCAATTAAAAGAAAGCAAAAACACAAAACTCAAATTAACCCATTTACACTTTCATGCAAATTATACCAGTGCAGAAGATATTTTGCAGTACACCAAAAAAAATCTGGGTTCAACATCCAGCTAATAACCCAACCCAAACACCCGAGTCCATTTAAATTATGAACTGTGTTAGTCCATTCAGTTTTGCTATGTGACTCCCAAGGGCAATGCTTCCTGAGTTGACATAAGTTAAGTTGAAATTCCCCCAACCTGTGTTTTTTACTGATCATGCCACCTTAGACCTATTTTTCAGAAATATTATTCAATCATTTAGAACAAAATGAGATGTAAAAACATTTTGGTATATTTTGGTACAAGCTTACATGTGAAAACACTCTGGATCTGTTGGATTAATAGGGGGTATGCATCTATTAATGACTCCAGTTGCACCACTAATTGCTGCATCAACAAAATCAGATGTAACCTTATAGAGAGCCCTATCATGCAAGATCCTGCAACAAAAATTATCTTGATAATTAATGAAAACCACTGACGCCACTTGTAACTGACAAAACACTTGGGGGGGGGGGATATAATGTCAAGAAAGTTATCAATAAATAGTTAAAACTAAAAATCCATGGATGTTGAGAACATCAGGTGGACATGAAATTGATGCATAACAGTAAAAAAATGTTAAAACTACACCTTTCCTGAGAAGTCGTATGAGGGAACTCCCGACAAGACTACTTCCTCATTCCAGTCCCTCTGCATGCCAATTAGCAGCTCACTGCCATATGAAAGGGTCAGGGCATCCTCTGCTCTGGCCGCATCATGTTTGTGATCTGCAATAGAAAGAACCCATAAACCTGAATTTAAGAACATCGAACAACTCAATTACATTGAAGCAACCTCTCTCATCAAGTCAATGAATTGGCAAAAAAAAAATCCCATCACCAACAACTAGAGCTATTACTTAAAAAATCCATAGCTAGACCTCCTGATTACTTGGGGATGTATAAAGTTTTTTTTTTCTATTTAGCTCAGTACCTTAATTCTGTTTAATGAAGTACTTTACCTTTTCTCAAAAAGAAAAAAAAAAATCTCCTGATCAGCTAAAGGAGCTGATAATTAGTTCATGCATCCGTAAGGGCCTTGATTGGAGTTAACTTGAAGGATAGCTTTAAAGCTTATAGTGTGAACTATAAGAAAGGGGTTATGTGGGACTCAATGTCATAGTGGGGAGGGAGAGAGAGAGAGAGAGAGTGAGTGAGTGATTTAAAATGACCAATAAAAACTAGTGAGATACAATGACCAACCAAAAACCAACATAGGATATTGACATATGAGTGGGTCCTATGTGAATCATTACTTTACCTAAAAGGATAGTTTTCTCGGTCCAAATTTCTTCTTGCTTATGTTTTATAGAGTAAACTATACAAGCCTAACAAGAACCGTTTTTGTTGAAGCTATTGAATCGATGAGCTTTAATTTCAAATAGTTGAAAGACACGGTACAATTCATCCGCCCCGTCTCTAACAACCACTTGATATAATTAAGTTTTCAATATAGTTAATTTAATTTAATTACTTATATTCAATTAATTTATTTAGTGATTTAAAAATATATATTTTAAAAATATAATTATTAAATCTAAAATTAATTTACAAAATATTTAAAAATATGTTAAATGAATTTAATTTATTTCTCATAATTCAATTATCTAAATCAATTTAACATAATTCAATCACATAAAATTAATTACTTTATTTATTTAATTTTAAGTTGTGGGTCCTATGACTAGAGTGGAGCATTATTATTAGTTACATAGCCTACTAAATAACTAACTACTGTGTTCAACTAAGACTATCTTTGTTTTGGTTGGACGTGGATCAAAATAGAGAGAGAGAGAGACGGGTTGTTTGGGGCCCAATGAGGCCATGAGAGAGAGGGGTTTGTTTAGGGCCTTGTGTTGAAAGAGGGGTTATGTGGGACCCGATAAGGCCTGGTATTAGTTTATTTTAATGAAAACTATTTTATTTTTTTATTTAAAAGAATAGTTTATTTTTATTTGACAAATTATTTATTTATTTTTTGGTAATGACTTTCAATCTTACAACCTTTGAATAAAACTATTTATCTTCCCATAGCCTCTGCAACGCATGGGCCCTCCACTAGTATGGTGATTAAGATACTAATAGATCCTATTGCCTAGCAACATAAAAGACTACATCTGCAAGGCATGGGGTTTACAATGTGCTTTTGATATAGTAGATTTTGGAGAAAAAAATTATTGGTCAAGTCTACTTAGAAGTTTGATCAAGACAATACTTTTTGATGTTGGCCCTTGGTGCTTCAATAAAGATATGATTATTGATGGTGTGCAATCTAGCAGTTCTTACGTGGCAGATGATTCGGACACTGAATTGGATGTTCATAGTTGGTGGCCGAGTTGAGATGGGCCAAGCTAAGGATGGTCAAGTTGTATGATTCTACAAAAGGGGAGAGTTAGAGTGTTGGGTTGTTTTTACCCGGGGTGGGCACTTTGATGGTTAAGTCAGTAAATATTTCTTAGAATGTTTTAAGAAATTAGAGAGTGCTAGAGCTTAATCGTGCGTACCTCTTCAGGTGGAAATGAGACCTTTATATAGACGTGAGTACTCATAGACCTTGTAACGGATCTCAGGTTCTCACAAAATCATTTCCGTTAAGTTGGAAGAGTAATGATGTCGGTTACGTAATCTGTGCAGGGGAGCTAAGGTTTGTCTGATTGGCTCTGATGCGCGTGATGCGAGTAGGCCAACCTAACGGTTGACTCATTACTATTCCAAAAAACTCAGTCTGGAAACGGAACTATGTGTCAAGTCAACAAGCATTCCTTGTAGGTTGCCAAAAGTACTTTTCTTACCTTGGCCTATCCCTAAGGTTAGGTCGCTCCTTAGTCGGAGGTCCTTCAGGTCAATTGGATTGAAGTACTTTTAGGTCGGCCCTGCGAGGAGCTTCCAGCCGTCCTACCGAGGTGATCAGCTTACTCAGCGCCAATGTGTCACTTGAAAGCCACATGTCGTGATCTCATTTGGATTACCAAATTACCCATCATCAATTGTCCCCCACTCCCAAGCCAACGTTAGCTCGACGAAGGGAGTAGCTCTCAATATGGTAATTGGTTTGGCTGGTTCATAGGTCGCACGACTCGCTCACCTGATCCGGTTCGGGAATAGGTGGTACGCGACAGAATTAAAACTTAAATTTTGAAAAGGGGTGCGCTCGATGGGCATACAAGATTCAAAATTCAAAATAGCCCGTGCGCGGCGGTGCCTTCTCGGCCATCGATTCACTAGTAGCTCGCCTCAGCCGTTGGTCTTTCTTCCCAATAGACTATAAGTAGGGGGTCCCCATCGGCATCCCATTCGCACTATTTTTGGAGTTTTTTCTAAAGGAGAGGGTGACCGATCGGAGGAGAGCTCTGTTGAGGTATTGCTACCTGTTCATTTCTCAAAGTCTGTTTGTCGCCGGTGTTGGCTTTCTTGTCCCCGTAATAGCTATGTCTTCTGGTCCTTCCGAGGGTAGGTCGTTAAACTTTTCATGGGTGAGAGAGAGGAGCTCATCGCGAGACTAGGAGGGTTCTCAGGCTGAGACCTCAACGTCTCATCCAAAGGCCGAGGTGGAGACCCAAGAGGAGGAATCTCCATTCGTTCATTCTGAGCTATTCGGAGAGCGCATAGTTGAGTTGTACACCATTTATCAGATACCCAGTGAGTTTGACTACATACAGCCCGACCATGATCATTTCCCTGGAGTCACAGCCGAGATGAGGTCTGTGTCTTTAAGGAGGCATTGGTCGTTGGCCTCTACTTTCCCTTACATCCTTTCATCCTTGTTGTACTTTCATATTATGGTGTCTCTTTAGGTAAGTTTCTCCCTAACGTAGTCCGAACGTTGGTAGGTTGATTTCTTGTGCCATCACCACAGTTTTCCTTTAGACTTAGACATTTTTTTCTGGGTTGTGTCATGAAGAAAGTCCCCCATGTACCCTACTATTTTTATCTTCCCTTCCACCGCAGCTACAAGCTGTTGGACAACTTTCCCTTAAAGGTAAAAGATTGGAAGAATAGATACCTCTTCCTTTCTCACAATACTGACTAGAACATGGACACTGTACGGAGGAGGGATTGCCGAAAATTCAGTGTATAGTTCGATGAGGAGTTGCAACTTGAGTTTCAACCCCTCGCGCACCGAAAGTTTCAAGTAGAAAACTTTTTTGGCCGAGTATATGCTTATTTAGGTTGGCTTGAGTCGTGTAGGTAGGTCAGCCAACTTGTTGCTTTTGGAATTTAATTTTAGCTTGACTAATCATCTCCCTTGTCTTTTTTCAGATATGGTGAGTATGGAATCTCTTTTAGCTGCATCAAAGAATAAGGCCTCCAGAAGAAGAGGAAGCACTCGTCGATGGAGGGTACCTCAGCTAGTGCCGAGGCGAGGTTAGCGACATTCGCTCTGAATGTCATTGACCTTGAGGGAGGAAATGATACCATGGACACTGATCAATTCCCTATGGATCCTACTGTCTCTCCATTTCAGGTCAGCCTAGAGGAACGTCCTGTCGGTCCTTACCCTTCTGACATACCCCCCTTCGTCCTAAACATCAACGTCTCAGTGCTCGACCGCCTTAACGATCCTCATGTGGCTCTTCGGATGGGGAGAGGTATGCTCATCCCTAAGGACGTGTAGTACTACCACAGCTTGGATCCAGCTGAGGTTGGCTTCAAGATGACTCAGTACATCCTCCAGGTTCGTTTCTTTGCTTTCTGTAGCTTCTATAACTCTTGCATTGATTGTATTTTTCTTCTTCTGGTAGGCGAACACTGTGGGCAAGGTTATGCTGGATCATGTCACCTCGGGCCGGAGAGAGAGGCACGAGCTGCAGGCGAACATCAACACTGTAGTCTCAGATGCAGGGGATCCAGCTCAACATTGAAGAAGACTGCCAATGACTCATCAGGATGAGTGATGAGATGCAGTGCAAGATGAATGAGGCTAGGGAGACCATTGTTGCTCAAGAAAACCAATTGGAGGAGAGGCAAACAAAATACACTGAGGATATCCATTGGGCCAAGATTGCAGCTATCAAGTGTTCTCATTGTTCCCCCGAGTATGCCCAGAAGAAGGTTGATGATGCAGTCCCCACGATGAAGAGGGGATTTAAACGTTGCTACCATTACTTGAAAACTTTGCACCCTGATTTTGACTTTCGCACTTTCTCTTTTAATGACATGCCGAACGAGCTGGCCATGCAGGTTAATCGGGAGCCTTTGACTCCTGATGAAGAAGAGGGGGTAGCCAGTGTAGAAGGTGAAGGGGATGATGATGCCGACAATGAGCTACAAGGCGGTGCTGAAGAGTAGGTCATCGGCCTTGATATCGGGTGTTTTTTCTTTTTTCTTGATTTGTTTCCGGTAGCCTACACACACTCCTGTAAACTGATGTTTCTTGGGCCTGCGTGCCCATTTTCTAAAGACTTTGTGATTTGAGGGTTTTCCTCTCTTCTCTATCTTTTTTTTTATGTAACTACTTCGCAAGACTTGATGAAATTTGCTTTGCTTCAATGCATGATGTCTTTTTCGGTGAAATTTCTATCTAGCTAAGAGGTTATATCGCGCGATTTGGCTGTGCTATTGAGGGGTCGGCCTAGGTGCCTTAGTGTTGAAAGCAATTTGGCATCCCTTAGCCTTCTTTTGGCCGAGCTACTAGGAGGACGGTCCAGGTGCCTTAGTGTTGAAAGCGGTTTGGCATCCCTTAGACTTCTTTTTCATACTTAGTGAAATTTCACAAATTCGCAGATGTAGCTCAAAACACTTCCTTTCATAGATAGTATCTTCTTAAGTTGCCTATATTCCATGTGCGGGGTACCAGTTTCCCTCCAACCTTTCGAGCTTGTATATGTTTTCACTAATTACTTTGAAGACTCTATAAGGGCCTTCCTAGTTCGGAAGAAATTTCTTTTAACTTCAAAGTCGTTGATTGTCAAGTTTACTACCAGAGCATCATCGTGTGGATACTGTATGCCGCATGTGTCATCTTCGGTAAAATAGATTACCTCTTCTCTAAGAGGGCACTTTGGCGGGTTATTGATGGAATGCTCGAACTCTCGAATTGAGTTTCTTCCCGCCAAGATGGTACACCCTGCTACAATTGACCATTTGGTGATCATGTTGATGACCCCTCGAACGGGACCACTCTAATTGCTATTGGTCTCAAGGAGCTTGGTCTCTCTCTCTTGCTCCTTGCTGGTTTGGGCTACCTCCCTGCGTTGCTCGGCATGCTTCTCTCTTGATGAACTGCCTTAGGTATCCGCGGCGGATCAGTTCTTCAATCTCGTCTTTGAGGTTCTTGTAGTTCTTTGTATCGTGACCAATGTCACAGTGGAAATAACAATATTTATTTGGACTTTTGTTTCTGGGTCACCCTTCGTCTTGGGTGGCCATCTTACATATTCAACTGATTTTATGTGCATTAAAATTTTGCCCCCTTTTTTGCATTTAGGGTTGTATTATTTTTATTCTATACAGGTGGGGTTCTAGATTGTTACTCTGATCTAAAACTCTGGTAAGGAGACTTGCTCTTCCTTTTGGTTGATTTTCTTCGCCTGTTGCGGGGTGACTTACTCCTTCGTCGCGACTTACTGCTTCCTACTTCCTCTTCTGCTCGCTTCCTTTTTCTAGACAACTCTGGCTGTGATCCCAATGCCTCTTCCGCCTTTATGAACTTGTTAGCTTCAACGAGGAACTTCTCCATAGAAGTTGGAGGGTTCAACTCTATTTCCTAATGTAGGTTGGGGTGACGAACGTCGTTTGTTGCCACAGTGAGTTGTACGGCTGGATCAAGGTTAGGGATTTGGAGATGCTCGAAGTTGAACCTCCTGATGTATTAATGGAGTGTCTCATTTGGTCATCGGATGACATTTAATAAACAGATCATAGATTTGAGGTGTCTTTGGCTGGTGGCGAAGTGAGTGATAAAAAAATTGGCGAGCTGACCCAACTTTTTATGGAGCCGGGGGCCAATCTAGAGTACCATAACCGAACTGTGTCTCAGAGAGTTGTTGGAAAGGCAATACATAAGCTTGCATCATTTGCCCCATGCAGTTGCATTAGGACTTGGAAACTATCAGCATGGTCTACTGTATCTATTGTTCTAGTATATGATTCAAGGTTGGGTGCCTTGAAGTTCTTTGGCCATGGGGTCGTAAGTATCTCGGGGGCCAGTGGCGATGTGCAAGATATAGGCCACCCAGACAAGGTGCCCACTTGGTTGGTTTCTTTGCTTTCTTCTTTCTTGTTCACGCTCACAGATGAAACGAGTTGACTTTTCTTTGAGGCGCGGTGAGCACGCCTGTTGCACCTTCTTTTGGATCCTTTAGAGGAACTGGTGGCTTCAGTTCCTATTGGAAGCAACTCGGCTTTCTACCGGGAGTTGATTCTGATTCTAGTCGGGAACCTGGTTCTCTACCGGGGGATGGTTGAGGTTCTGGTTAGAAACCGGGTTAGAGATCTGACTAGGAACCCGAGCAGGAGTCGGGTTACAATTTAGACCAGCATTCTGTTGTAGTCGGGGCTGCCATACTCGCTGGTTCTGATGTTGCTGTTGCGTTTATTGCTGTTGTGGCTACTGTTGCCCCCCCCCCCCCATTAGGGTGGTGAACTTTTCCTCACAGGCTCTCATCTGGTTACTCATTCCCTAGACACATTGCACCAAGTTGTAGAACTGGCGCGCATCGACACCAGTGGGAGCCACGAAGGGCTCGACCACAGGAGGAGGTCGTTCACATGAGATGGTGCAATGGTTGGGTTCACAATGGGTGGGATGCCTGGTGGAGTTAAAGGTGCCTTGATCTGTCTGATGGTCACTGAGGGCACATATAGGATCATTCCGAGTTGTTTGTAGCACCCGATGACTTGGTTATTGTTATTGTTGGAGAGTTGGTTGCTTAATGAATCCATGGATATTCATATGAGATATTGTGAAGATGAAAACTTAGCTTTTAGTATTGATTTTCCACCGATTACGCCAATTGATGGTGCACTTTCTAGCGGCTTTCACATGGCACATGACTCAGACGCCAAATTGGATGTTCACAGTCAATGGGTCGAGCTAAGGATGGCCGAGTTGTATGATTCTACAAAAGGGAAGAATTAGAGTGCTCGGGTTGTTTTAACCCTGGGTGGGCACTCTGATGCTTAAGTCAATGAAGATTTCTTAGAATGCTTTAAGAGATTAGAGAGTGTGAGGGCTTAATCGTGCATACCTCTTTAGGTGGAAATGAGACATTTATATAGACATTAGTACTCAGAGAGCTTAATTGTGCGTACCTCTTCAGCTTTTTTTTTGGGGGGGGGGGTTTACGGAAATACCCCTAATAGCTATAAATAGCCATATTAGGGGGGTATGTGTATTTTGCTTATGGGGGTTGAAAAAATGACATAAATGCCCCACCCAACAGCTATATAACTAGTTTAGGGGGCTTTTTGGGTAAAGTTATAAATAACTTTATAATAACCAAAATACCTCTCCCAACAACTAAATAAGAACTAGTTTTTTTGGGTATTTTGGGCAATTGAATTATGTTCAATTCCTATAAATACCCCTATCCTCCTCCAATCTCATTACACCAGTTCAACAATTGTCTTAATCTCTTCTCTCTCTCTCATACTCATACATTCTCAATTCTCTGCAATCTAAGTAATTCTGATTAGCTGATTGTCTGATTTTGCATTCTCCAATTCTCAAGTCTCAACTTTATTGAAGTTTCAACATTCAACAAGAATAAAGCTTGCTCAACCAGCTCAAGTATCTCAATTTGGGAGGCATGGACGTTGAAAGGCTTCAACCATTGAAATCAAGTTGGGATTTTGAACCGGCAATCCGGGTAAGTTGAAATGTTGAATTAGATTAATTTTTATCTTTTTAGAATTAAAAAAAATGGTCAGCTCTTCCGAGAACCGATTCCCCAACATGTTCACCATTGATGATATTCAATCGCATCATGATAGTGTTAGCACTGATGTGATTGATATCGATGGAAGTGGAACTTTCACCCCCGATACTAATACTAGGGGAAAAAGGAGGGCCTCTAAGTTGAGCAGCTCGGTTTAAAAATTTTTCAAAGTAGAGGATATTGAGGGAAAGGGGAAAAGGGCAGTTTGCCAAAAATGTAGGAAGGACTTTAGTTATTATAGCAAGGGTGGTACGAGTCATTAGAACAGACATCTTCTCACACATTAGAAGGAAGAAGATGAATGGAGAGAAACAATTCAAACACAAATTGGGAGGGGGAGTATTTTTGGTACTTTTAAATATTCACAAGAAAAAATGAGACAAGAATTAGCTAAGTATATTGTACATGCAGAACAACTATTTATATTACCTAAAGATCCTACGCTTGAAAAATGGTTGCGTAATTCTGTAAACCCACAATATAAAAAAGTTTCTAGGAGTACTATTAGATCGAATGTTTTAAAAATTTTTTATTCATATAAACAGTATTTAATTTCCTTGTTATCAAATTTTAACTCTAAAGTTGCAATTATTTCGAATGTTTGGACATCCAAATTTAATTTAAGTTATATTTGTGTTACTGGCCATTTCATTGATGAAAATTGACTTTTGAATAAAAGAATTTTAAGTTTTACTAGGCTTGAATGGCCACATATTGGCCCAACTATTGCTTCAAGTATTTTAAATATTTTGCATGCTTATGTTTAGTTTTGATAATGCCAACAATAATGATTCAGCAATAAATATTTTAAAATCTCAATTAAGACCATGCTTAAATGGTAAATTATTTCATATCAGATGTGCATGTCACATCATAAATTTATGAATTCAAGATGCCTTGAATATTATTTCTACTCATATTTCTAAAATTAGAAATTGTATTATATATATATATATTAAAAGTTCAGGGCCAAGAAAACAAGAATTTAAATATTTATGTCAAAATTATGGTTTAAAATATAAACATTTTATATTAGATGTAAAACATAGGTGGAATTCTACCTATGCTCTATTAGAAAGTTGTATTTCTCATAAACAAATTCTTACTAGTTTTTATAATTCAAAAGTGCCTAATGATATGATATTTGATGAAGACCGGGAAATGGCAGTTTGTAAAAGAGATTTTTTATAATATTTTTATGATGCAACGAATGATTTATCATGAATTTATTATTCAACTAGTTGTAATTTACCTTATCAATTAATGGTAATTAGTGATTGTTTTGCAAAATATAGAAATAATCCACAATTTCAATGTATTGTTGAAATAATGGAAAATAAATTTAAAAAATGTTGGGAGAACATTTTTCTCCTTTATTGTTTAGCTACAATATTAGACCTTAGGATTAGGAAAGATGGTTTAGATATTTTACTTGAATCATATTGTGAGAATATGAATATTGATATAAGAAATAAAAAAGATGAAATTAATAATTTGTTATTTGAAATGTACAGTTCCTACAACTTGTACAACATCTTCTACTTTTGACCTTGAGCCCAATTGTAGAAGAGAAAACAAATTTATTTAATAAGTAGAAGGCAAAAATCTACTATTTCTATAACAAGTTCATTTACTGAACTTAATTTTTATTTACAAGATTTTTTTTCTAATTTAGGTGAATGATCAAATAATTTTGATATTTTCGTCTGGTGGAGTGAACATTTGAAAAATTATTCAGTTCTCACCGCCATGGCACGTGATCTACTAACCCCTCTAGTGTCTACAGTTCCATCAGAGTGTTGTTTTAGTGCAGGTACCAGGGTGCTGGATGACAAGAAAAGTTGCATGAATGATGAAAGCATAGAGATGTGCATCTGCTTCAAGGATTGGCTAGATGCAGAAGATAGATTACAAGACAAAGGAGGGCATGATACTACACCGGATATTTCTCCTAAAGCCGATGAAGAAAGTCATGATTCATGAAGTTGACTACTGGTATAGAATTTTTTGTTTTTTCAAATTATTGTATTTTTTTTAATTTTATTTGATATTACTTTTTAACAATGTAATTTTGTATTTTCAATTTGTAACTATATTGTATTTTTTATATTTTATTAATTTATTCCATTTTCACATTTCATTCATCCAAGCTTCCAATGATCCAATAATTGTATTTGTAATTTGTACTATTCAAATTTAAATGAAATAAAATTCATATTTTTCTTCCAATTTGTTATTCCATCATTATTATTTCAGTTTTGTTAAGTATTTTTTTTTATTTATGTGTTAGATAACTTAGATTTCTCATTTCTTAATTTTTTAAATAGTTCCCAATTCCCAAAGTTCAAAGCAAAGTTAAATATTTTAGTTTTACAATTTTACTTAGAAAATAAATCAAAATTTTCAAAAAAAAAAACAGTATTGCTTGGTTCAGCCCAGGCCCAAGGCCCGCCTTGTGGCCCAGCCTGGCACGGCCTGCAGTCAAGCCCGCAACACGGCATGGCATGGCATGGGCCAGCACAGGCCTGGGCCGTGCTGGGACGACCCCTAAAATTTCCTCCGGGGAGGGCAGTATGGCCCGTGACGGCCCGCCTTTTGCATGGGCCGCCCTCGGGCACCACTTTACACCTATAGTCCATCTGATTGGCTCTGATGCGCGCGGTGCAGGTAGGCCAGCCTAACGATCGACTCATTAATATTTCGAAAAACTCGGTCTGACAACAGATCTATGGGACAAGTCAGCAAGTATGCCTTATAGGTCGCCAAAAGTACTTTTCTTACCTCGGTCGGTCCCTAAGGTAGGCCGCTCCTTAGTCGGAGCTCCTTTAGGTTGGTCGGGTTGAAGTACTTTTAGGTCAGCCCTACGAAGAGCTTCTAACCATCCTACTGAGGTATCACTTGAAAGCCATGTGTCATAATGTCATTTGGAGGACCAAATTACCCCTCATCATTATAATGAGAAAATCTATATCAAATAAAACATTATCACCCTATCAATTAGACACTATTGAAGTATGGGTGCAACTGTAAAACATCCCTATCAAATAATTAACAGCAAAAGCAACAAAGAATATTGCTTCGACAATGGGGAAACTGATTGATCCATCGCAAAGGGAGGTTAAACCCTAGCTAAAGTTTGCCAGAATAAAATGTTCAAATGAATATATTTCAATCCTTGGTTCACGGTGCCCCTTACACCTTGCTCATCAGGGAAGAAATCATGGTACAACTCACATATAAGAGACTCGCCTAGTTCTGTGGCCTGCGTGGATATTTGGGCCATGAGTTTGAAAGATGCAAGGCTCATTTTTATATACTTAAAAAGACTGAGGATAGCAAATATATGACGGATTGATGGAGGATGAGTATTCTGGTCCTTTTGCTATGTTTTATGAAAATCGTCCTAAAATGACTCACTCAAATTCATAATATATGCGTAGGAGAGGAAGGAGTGATAGACCCAAAGGAGAAGACAGTCCTTTCCGACAATCTAGGACACCAGCAAACACTGCCTTTTAAACCCTTAACCCTGCTGGTGGTGAGGAATTATTATGCAACAGATCTTCTAGTGGTGAGCATAATTCGGTTAAAATCGAATAATTAAATCAAAAATTTCGGTTTTTGGTTAAATTGGTTCGCTTATTTTGGTTTTTGATCATTTCGGTTTTCAGTTTTGGTCTTTGGAATTAGAATTTCGGTTAACCAAATTAATCAAATTTTTTATTATTATATATATAATATGCAATATGTAATATATTATATATTCATATATTCATATATAATATACTAAAATTCGATTTATTTTATAATATATAATATATAATATATTATAATATATATAATAAAGTATATATTATTAAAATTTAGTTTTAACCAAAAATCGAACCAAAAATTTTGGTTTCAGTTATTTCGGTTTCAATTCAGTTTTTATTGTTTTAATTTGATTTTTAAAATTTTAATTTATTCAGTTCGGTTTTTAACCGAATAAACCAAATGCTCACCCCTACTTCCTTCGATTCAACCAAATCCAGTTGTTAATGATGACGTAGGGCCTTCAAAGAAAATAGCCCAATTGAATGGACCACATATTGATGATGCACCTGGGTTGGGCTTAAATTAAAAAAATGCTCTTAGGAGTGGAATGGTGATGATTTGCAATTGAAGAGGTTGAGGTGGTGGGTCCCCGAATAGTTTGGAAGTCAAAGGAGTAGGGAGCCCCCTAATAGTTTGACAATTTAAAAAAGGCCCTCTTTAAACACAATTATAATGTGTATGTAGTCGTATATAATACATACATGGTAGATTGTGGTTTGGTTGGAGGAAAGAAGTCCAGTTACATATTTTTATCACATTCTCCAAATCAAATTGTTGTTCGTGTGTTTAATAGTAATACTATTTGGGATATCATATGCTACTATACTTACTTAGATATGGATGGGCGAAATTTAGAGGTGTAAAACGGGTTGTATTGTCTGCAGTTTGGTAAGACGGTTTATGGGCCGTGCCAGGCCCTGATACAATCATGTGGGTCGTGTTGGACCTGGGGTTTTAGGTTTATAGGTTAGGTCGGCATGATCAAGCAGGTCGTGTCACCTACGGCCCACGTGCCGGCACGGTCCAGTCCGTAGCCCAATCCAGCACGATCCATATAAATTATTTATATATTAATAAAATAAATATATTTTTTAATTTTATTATACTAATTTATTTAATTATTGTATAAATAAGCAATTTTATACATCAAAATTTTAAGTTTTTTGTCAATTTTCTAAGTAAATAGCTTTGGCCCGTGCATGGTCCAACGTGGCCCATGGGTCAGCCCGACCCATAGCATAACACGGCACAGGCCTAGGACATGGACCATGCCGGGCCAACCCCCTCAAATTATCCCTGGGAGTAGCACAGACCGAGATGACTCACAGGCCAGCATGGTACGGGTCGCCCAGCACGACATGTTTTACACCTCTAACGAAAATCTTTTTGTGCATGGCTTGTATTACATCCTCTATTAAATTGGCATCTAGTGTATGTTGTGCTTCAATAGGTTTCTCTACAACACTCCGTGAGTTCGCATTTATAGCCGTATCTGTAACGATCTGAACTTCATCAATGACTATGTTCGTGTTTTACTAAAAGAGAAGACAAATATACAACTCACCAAATGATAGTAAATAGTAGAGAGCCAAAAGTTAACATAACATATTGGCATTAAGCGCACTGTGAAATGGTATGTTGGAAAATATACCATGCACACATGTGACAACGTGAAAAAGAGTATAACAAATGAGACGGAAAAACTTGCGTCCTTTATGAGATTGCCATCACATTTATCATGTGCTCCCATAGAATTCTATGCAAAAGCGACTGAGTTCATGTTATGTGAAGAAAAACAATGCAATTGAGGAAAGTGTAGACCGAGCTATCATCACAACCGATAGAGAATAATTGATCGCCCTCTCTGCAAACCATTCCCAACTTACATTATTGCTTGCATTGTCCTATTCCCCGACTCTTGCTAAATTCAACACCTCACACATATTACTTTATTCTAGCTCTTTATCCACATTTGAATTGCTAGACTGCAACAAAACCAAAATAAACTAAAGACACAGAAAAAATAAGTGCCACATTAGACTGTAAGCGGGTCTCCTTCCCGGGCGTAGGCGGGCATACTACCTGTCTCCTTGCCCAGGCTTCAAGCTCTTATACGGACTCCCTAATAAGGTCCCGGCGTGGAAGCGGGACTATTTCGGGGTGCGAAGTGCGCTGGGGTGGCCGTTTCAGACCGGCTGGGGAATGGCCGCTCCCGACTCCGGCGTCACACTTGATAAGGAGACGGCAAAGGGCCTCTGGCAATGGGCGCGGCTTGGGCTGGAGTGTCAACGGTATCAGACGGAGGCCAAGCTTATTGCTGCTGGCCTGAGTTCGGGTAGGTTCTTCCCCTAGCGATCCTGTCTTGCTCTTCTTTTACGTGTCTTACTGATGTCGAACTCCTTTTCGCAGGTACGATGGGCTCTCGAGGGACTCGAGGTGGGCACTTGTTCCAGGGAATGAAGAGGAGAAAACGGGTGGCTAAGCAAGCTCGCGCCGAACCACCCCAGGGTGCGGAGCCCGAGGTGCCGGACTATCCGGCGGAGGATCAGCCCATGGAGCCCGAGATGGTTCCTCCTATGCAGGAGCCGGCGGGGGCTCCTTATGCCGAAACCACACACACAGGGGCTCCCGCTTACTCCGAGTCTGCCCATACGCGGGCTGGGCCGTCGGGCTCGGAGGCCCCGAGGGACTTAAGGAGTGTGCTGTCGCCTATTCACTCTCTTCAACAGAGTAAGGAGGCCATGTTTCCCGAGGAAGTCGTGGCGTGGACCGAGCTCCCTCTGCACCAAGTGGCCTGCCGTGCCGTTACTCATGCCATGGTGGTAAGTGCTCCCTTCTTTAGAGTTCTTCGGCCTTTATTCTTCTATTCGTTCCTTTGATCCCGTTTCCCTTTGATAGGTGAACTCTTCTATTCACGCCTTAGCGAACCAGGTGGAGAGGTGCTCGAGGCAGGCGCGAGCTGCTGAGGAGGCTGCTCGAACTGCCGAGGAGGCTGCTCGTGCTGCCGAGGAGGCTGCTCGCCTCGCGCGGTCTAGGCAGGCGAGGTCTCAGAGAGATGCCGAGGCCATGGGAGTGGTGGTGAAGCACATGGCGGAATTGAAGCTGGACCTATAGCATCAGGTCGAGTATCTTCAGGAGGATATCAGGGAGAGGACTCAGATATTCTCTCAAGGCATCGAAGACGCGAAGAAGAAAACTGTCAGCGATTATATTGCTTCGCCGGATTTCGATGATCTGATGGTGGACTCCTACAGGAGGGGTTTCAAGCTAAGCCGGTGGATGATCCGGAATACTACCCCGAGCTCGATACCAACGCCATATCCACTTCGCGCATTACTCAAGAGATGGCTAATGCTGCGGATGCCGAACTGGACTCCGAGGGGGAGGTAGGTCCTTCAGGTGTTGTCGAAGTGGCTTCTGATAATGATGAAGTAGCCCCTAGCTTGTGAAATGGCTTTTTGTTCAAGTGGCTTCTGATAATGTACTCAAGAAATGGCTTTTTTTTTGAATGTACACCTTTATCCAAAATGAAATGGCCTTTTGTTTAAGTGCTGGTTGTCATGTCTTCGAGTTGCGTTTTTTGCCGAACTGACCATTTCGGTCCTTCAGTTCGTTTTCTACCTAGGCTTCGGGGTACTTGCCTTGGTGGTTTATAGGTAGTATCTTCTTAAGTTGACGACGTTCCAAGCTCGGGGTACTTGTTTCCCTTCTAGGGTTTCGAGCTCGTATGCCCCCCACCGAGTGCTTTCTTTACTTTGTAGGGTCCTTCCCAGTTTGGTCCAAGTTTCCCTACGCCGGGTTCGGGCACCATGACCTTACGGAGAACCAGGTCGCCGACGCGGAAGTTCCTCTTCTTTACTCGCACGTTATAATACCGAGCTACCTTTTGTTGGTAGGCCGCAGTTCGGATGTGCGCGAGGTCCCTCACTTCGTCCAGTAGGTCGAGGTTGGTGCGTAACTCACCCTCGTTTGTCTCTTCGTCGTACGCTTCTAGTCGCAGCGTAGGCACTTCGATTTCCGCCGGGATCACCGCCTCGGTGCCGTAGGTGAGGTTAAAGGGGGTCTCTCCTGTGGCGGTTTTTTCCATGGTTCGGTGAGCCCATAGAACACTTGGTAGTTCGTCTGCCCACAAACCTTTGGCTCGGTCTGTCGCTGGTGGGAATGGCCCCAGGAGGTCGATGCCCCATTGGGCGAAGGGCCATGGGCTGGTGAGGTATTTGAGGTCGGCAGCGGGCTGATGGTCGATGTTGGCATGCTTCTGACACTTGTCGCATTTTCTGATGAGCTCGATTGCCCCTGTCTTCATCGTTGGCCAGTAGTATCCTTGTCGAAGTGCCTTTTGGGCGAGGGCTCTGCCCCCCAGGTGTCCGCCGCACAAGCCTTCATGAGTGTCGCGGAGTACCAATCCGGCTTCGGCTGGGCGCAAGCATCGCAGGTAGGGGAGCGTGTAGGATCGTCGGTACAACCGTTCATCTATTATGACGTATTTGGCTGTTTGGCGCTGCACACTCTTGGCTACGTTGCGGTCCACGGGGAGGGTTCCGTCTAGCAGGAAGCTCGCGAGTGGGTCGATCCAGCTCGGCTCTGCTTCAGTAACGGGAGCAACCTCTTCTGCCCCACCGAGAATGCTGGGCCGAGGTAAGTCCTCTACGTACACGGTTCTCCTGGCGTTGTGGCTCGTGCTAGCTAGTCGGGCCAGGGCGTCGGCCTCAACGTTCTCTGACATCGGGATTTGCTTGATGAAGTGTGACTAGAAGTTGAGCAGAGCCTCCTTTACTTTTGCCAAGTACGCAATCATTGTGAGCTCGCGCGCTTCATATTCGCCTATAACTTGGTTGACCACGAGTTGGGAATCACTGTAGATAACCATGTGCTTTGCCACAACCTTGTGCGCTAGGTTTAGCCCGGCTATCAGTGCCTCGTACTCCGCCTCGTTGTTGGATGCCGCGAAATCAAAGCGTAGTGCGTATTCTAGTTTTGTTCCGCTCGGGCCACGTAGCACTATTCCAGCCCCGCTGCCTTGTTGGTTCGAGGAGCCATCTACGTGAAGGATCCAGGGCTCCTCATCCCAGTTCGCGCTTGGTCTAACCAGGAAGGATGCTACACTGGCTGCTACTTCACGGGGTTCGGACTCGTTTGGCTTGGGAGCTCCGAGCTCGCCCGAACTGGGGATCTCGGGCTCGATCGGCTCAGGGGCTTCGAGGCTAAACGTGCATTCTGCGATAAAATCTGCCAAGGCTTGGGCCTTAATGGCAGTTCTTGGCTTGTACTGGAGATCGTACTCGCTGAGTTCGATGGCCCACTTCGTCAGTCGGCCGGAAACCTCGGGTTTGAGTAAAACTTGTCTCAGAGGTTTGTCGGTCAGGACAATGACGGTGTGAGCCTGGAAGTACGGGCGGAGTTTCCGTGCTGGTATCACCAGTGCGTACGCTAGCTTTTCTATCTGCGGGTACCTTGTCTCTGCTCCCTGCAAGATTTTACTAGCATAATATATGGGTCGTTGGACCCGGTCTGCTTCCTTTACTAGTACCGAACTGACCACCTCGTCGCTAGCCGAGAGGTACAGTTCTAAGACTTCGCCTTCCTCGGGCCGAGCTAAGGTTGGCACACTGGCGAGGTAACCTTTTAGCTCGTCAAACGCGAGCTGGCAGTCTTGGGTCCACTCGAACCCTTTGCCTTTGATTGCTTTGAAGAAGGGTAGGCAGCGATCTGCCGACTTGGACATGAAGCGGCTTAGAGCGGCTATGCGGCCGTTTAGCCTCTGAACTTCTTTTACTTTCCGAGGCGGTCTCATATCTAGGATGGCTTTTATCTTGTCCGGGTTGGCCTCGATACCGCGCCAACTGACAACGTAGCCTAGGAATTTGCTCGAGGTGACGCCAAAGACACATTTGTTGGGGTTCAATTTCATGCTAAACTGACGCAGGATTTGGAAGACAGAGTCCAAGTCTTTTATTAGTTCTTGTGAAAACCGTGTCTTGACGACCATGTCGTCTACATAACACTCTATCTTTGTACCAATCAAGGGCCGAAACAACCTATTTACAAGTCTTTGGAAGGTCGCTCCGACATTTTTTAACCCGAAGGGCATGACCTTGTAACAGTACAGACCGAACTCGGTTATGAAGTTGGTTTTTTCCTCGTCGAACTGGTCCATCTGGATTTGGTTGTAGCCTGAGTAGGCATCCAGGAAACTTAGCAACTCATGTCCCGAGGTCGCGTCCACTAAGCGGTCGATCCTAGGAAGGGGGAAGCAGTCTTTCAGGCAAGCTCGGTTCAGGTCGGTGTAGTCGACGCACATGCGCCACTTGCCGTTCGTCTTTTTCACCAGCATAGGGTTGGCCACCCAGCTCGGGTAATGGACTTCCCTTATGAAGTCTGCCGCGAGGAGCTTCTTGACTTCCTCGTCGACCGCCTTCCAGCGCTCTGGGGCTAAGTTCCGTTTCTTTTGTCTAACGGGTCTGACTAAAGGGTCAGTGTTAAGTTTGTGAGTTATAAGGCCAGGGTCAATACCGGGCATATCGGCCGCGGACCATGCAAAAATATCTAACTTTTGAAGTAAAAAACTTACCAGTTCGGTCCGCAGGGGTTCTTCAACGGAAGCACCGATCTGGAGTGTGCGAGATGGGTTCGTAGGCAAGGTTGGGATCGCGACTGTTTCCTCTATGGGCGAGGCTCGTTCTTTGCCTTGTTCTGCGGGCCGCTCCAGATCGAGGTCGCCGGCTGCCTTGGTCTTTCCCTTTAGGCTGGCAACGTAGCACTTGTGGGACTCGAGCTGGTCGCCCCGCGCTACCCCCACACCGAAGTCCATAGGGAACTTCATGGCCAAATAGTAGGTTGAGACCACCGCCCGCAGGATATGCGTGATTGGCCGCCCTATTATGGCGTTGTATGGGGAGGGGGTCGCGACCACCAGGAAGTCATGGTTGAGTCTGACCGCGCAAGGCCACGTGCCGACTTCCACAGGTACCGTTATTTTTCCGAGGGGCCTGACTTCCTCTCCGTTGAAGCCCACCGGGGGAGTATTTGCGGGCTTTAGTTCGCTCCTCGGCAGTTGTAGCCGATCAAACACTGATTTGAAGAAGATGTCTGCCGAGCTGCCCGAATCTACGAGTACGCGTTTAACCTCGAAGTCGCTGATCCTTAGTTTAATGACAAGCGCGTCATCGTGAGGGTAGCGAACTCCTCGCGCGTCGTCTTTTGTGAAGAGGATTGGCTCTTCGGTCTTTGGCCTTTTCGAAGGGTTCCGCTCCTCGAGGACCGCTTTGCAAACTGAAGTCTGGGCTGCCGCCGATGTACACCCCGCTACCACCGAACCTCCCACAATTACATGGATGGTTCCCCGAATTGGCCTCTCTACCGGAGGCTGTCGCTGCAACGGTTCGGCAGGCCTACTGCTAGTTTCAGGGGCGTCCTTTTCGTGCTCGCCTGGCTGATCCGCTTTATTGCTATTATTGTTGTACTGTACAAAATTTCTTTAGTATCCGCGACGGATGAGCCCCTCTATTTCGTCTCGGAGGTTATTGCACTGCTCGGTACTGTGACCATGGTCCCTATGGAAACTACAATACAAATTCTTGTTTCTTTCGTTCGGATTTCCCTTTAGGCGAGGTGGCCATTTCACGTACGGGGCGTCCTTGATCGTCATTAAGATCTCGGTCCGCCTCGTGTTCAGTGGCGTGTAACCCGTCCGAACTGGTAGGGGAGCTCGAAACGACTTGTTCGGTTTTGGGTCCCGGGCCGGGTTTTTTCGGTCGGCTGAGTTAGAGGGCTCGCCATCCCTCTTTCTTTTCTCGTTTCCGCCCTCGGTTCGTTTGTTGATTTCCTCCTCCGTCCTCATGAACTTGTCCGCGAGCTTGAGAAACTCGGCCACGGTCGCAGGCTGGTTAGCTACCATGAGCCATTTGAACTCTTTGTGCGTCACCCCTCTTTTTGCTGCGGCAAGCTGCACCGTGGGGTCTAACCGCGGTATCTGTAAGCATGCTTCATTGAATCGTTTGATGTAGCCCCGTATGGGTTCTCCTTCCCTTTGGACTTCCCCGAAGATGCTTTCCTCTGCTCTGGGGCACCGTTTGCTGGTGACAAAGTGTGTAGTGAAGACCTGCACGAACTGAGCCCAACAGTTTATCGACCCGGGGGCCAGGTTCCTGTACCAAGTGCGGGCTACCCCCTTCAGGGTGGTGGTGAAAGCCACGCACTTGCATGATTCGCTGGCTCTGGCGAGGTGCATTTGGGACTGGAAAGCGTCAACGTGGTCGTTGGGGTCGAAAGACCCGTCATACTTGTCTAGAGGTGGGAGCTTGAAATCTCTGGGCAAGGGGACTGCTAGGAGTTCTGACGCAAGGGGGGAAGGAACTGAGAGAATCGGGGCAACTCCTACCTCGTCCGAGCTCGTCTCGTCTTTGCCTCTGAGCTCTGACAGGACACGGGTGGCGGTTCGTCGACCTCGACGGCGCCTTCGCTACTAAGTGGGCCTTGTACTGGTGCTGCTGGCCTCCGTGTTGCCGAGCTCGATGGGCCCGGAGTGCTGGTAGTCCGCTGCTGCCAGTGTGCTGAATCGGTTTTCCACGAGTTGGAACTCCGGTTTGGAGCCCTGAGGTGCCGATCTCGCGGGCGAGGTTCCCGACCCGCCTGTGAGCTGCGAGGCGGGGATGACTTTTCTTTCTCTCCGGCCTGGGGACGAGGCCTGGCTGTTTGGGGGGTTCTGGGGCCTGGAGGCCTTTCCTTGGTGGGGGCGCCCATCCTGCGGAGAGGCCTTGACCGGCTTCGGAGCAGGGTGGCGAGGTGGAAGTAGTGGTTGGTTCGGTGGCAGTTGGGGGAACTGCTGTTGATAGTGATACTGGGAGAGGTTGTGCAACACTTGGTGCTGGTGAAGCTGGTGTTGCTGGAATTGTTGCATCTGGGCTTGCATTGCCCGCATGCACTGCATCAGGTCGTCTAACCGATTTTGGCTAGCTGCCAGGGGGACGGCGGTTGGTTCAGTGAAGGTAGTCTCGATGGGGAGAGGAAAGGGGATGTTTGTGGCGGGAAGGTTTACAGACGCCACTGCTTGTGGCGTATTCAGATTGGGAATTCCGGCCACCGAGAGGGGGATGGTGAACTGCCCAACACACACCACGGGAACTTGAGGCTGTTCCCCGGTGGTGTTTTTCTCTGTGTCGCATCCGGCGTTGCTGGAAGAGGCCATGAGTGTTGAGTTTTTCGAAGAAGAAGAAAGGGGTATGAGAGTTTTGGAGGGAGGCCTTTTGAAGCGTTCCCACAGACGGCGCCAATTGATGATGCACAATCCGGCCGGTCTTAGCTGTCAACGATCTTGCCTCTGAGCTGAGTGGCAGGGGACCTGAAACGGAGGGAGTGAAGAAGCTCCGGGGAGAACCCGGCGTAAGGGCTCTGAAGCTCAAGTTAGAGTCTTTTCAAAGGCAAGATAAGCCAGATAGCGCAAAAGTTAGCGTACCTCGTTCTTGTGGGGTTGGAGCCTTTTATAACCACCTCGCGCACTCACTTCTAGGCTTCTGCCATGTGTTGGGTGATGTTATATTTATTGGAACACCTCTTCTAGATACTCCTAGTAGAGCGGTCTGTCGCTTACTAAAACACCTCTTCTAGATACTCCTCCCCTCAAAATTTGTGTTGACTCTATTGGTTGCAATGCTCCAAATACCAACACTTCAGCGTATTTGAACGGTCAATCTTATGCAGTGTTGCAAAAAATGAATTTCCTATAGCGTCTTGCTAAGCAATAACGAGTTCGCATTCTAAATGATAAAAGATTTCTTCCTCAAACTTCTAAATATTCAACTACAGAACACTCAAACATCCACTCACAAGGACTCTTGGACAACAATTCTACTGTTGACATTGTACAGAGTAGAGCAAGTGTCAGCATTTTTATGGGAATACATGAAATTACAAAGTCGGGTTTGTTTAGTGTCAATACAACATATATAACCTCCTAGACCACCTTTAATTCCAACTAACCAGGTAAGGCAGTTTCAAATAATTTTCCTTGTATTGCCTTTTCAATATATACCTATGTAATTTCCATCCATACTTTAAGCAGCAAGTGAAGATATTCCCCTTCATCATCTTGCTCAACAATCAAGACTTTGCTTTGTTATAGAACAACGATGTGCTACACTAAATTTGCAGTATTCAAGTTGGGAAGGTAGACACATATACTTCGAGACCTCAACCTCTAATGATACTTTCATTTCAAATACCTTTCATGGCGGAGCAATGCGTGGGGTGAGACAATTAACTACCCAAATTTAAAATCAAATAAGATCTGTTGGTGGAAGTATTCAGCTTCTAAGCACAAAGATAGAAACAGTGACTGTGTCCCATCAATCTATGATTAGAGCTTTAGTGCGGAATCATTGCAAACATGACCAATTGCGACCACGTGTTGGTTGTCCGACCTTAATACAACACTCCTACCATTTCGTCATGGTGTACAGTCTGCTTCAAAAAGTAAATTACTTTCTGAATACTAAAATCTTTTGAACGCATGGCTCTTTCTTACTTCCAATAATTGCTCAAATCAGGCATCGCACTCTAGGAAATCGTAGAGGATCACAGGACAACTTTATGAATAGGTTAGATCTAGGCCCACCATCAGTTATTTGTTCTAATTATTCAATAAAAATGTGGATCCAAGAGCGCTCTCCCGGAAGCTCAATTTCAGCACTTGTGTTCTATATGTGCTATTAGAATGGTAGAGTTAGATTGCCACTATTACCAGAAATGCCCAACTTTTTAGATATGCTCTTCAAAGGAGCACATGATACTTCCCCTTAAAAATTTGTTGATTTTATAAGACTTTACAATTCAATTTTACCATTTACATCAACGGAGGAAAGAATTGCTTAGAACTTGATTGATAAAGAAACTATTACTTGAGTCGTGTCTTGATTCTAAAATAGTAAAGTAACTGAGGATAATGTTGAACTCCATTAACCCATATGTAAAAGTCTATTGAGTAGCCAGGGGCATTTACGAGATGAGCCCACAAGTCCAACTAAGAATTCACTTTTTATAAGTAATTATATACATCAAAATTCATATAAAATTAAAATTTTAACTTTTTTTCAGTTTTTTTAATAAATATCTTTGGCCCAGTCCATGGCCTGGCCTGGCCTTAGGCTCGGCCCATGGACCAACTCGACCCAGCTCGGCCTGGGCCTGTATGTGCTTGAGTCATGGGTCGTGCCATGCCGACCCCAAAAATATCCTAGGGGAGGGAGGCATAGCCTAGCCCACACTTTGCACAGGCTGCACATTGGTCGTGTCGTGCCGCCTAGAAAATCGGATCCCCGATCCACCCCACAATTCTCAATGGAAGATCTTGGAGAAACCTCTTACATCTAGGGATGTCAATTTTACCCACAAAACCGGGTCCCTGATCTGCCCTGTCCTGAACAGAGTGGATTTTCCCTGATCAAAAATGGGGACGGGTCAGGTTCAAGGATTTTTATTTTGCCCCAAATTGGGGACGGAGCAGGGATGGGTCCACATATAAATCCCCAAATCAGGTTGTAAATTACAATAATACCCTTCTAATATATAGATGTAAGTTAGGTTTTGGCGTATTATTTCTCTTCTCACTTCCAGTTTGTCAATTTGTCTTCTTCTTCACTTCAGTCTTCGGCTCTTCACATGTCACAATTCGTTTGCCGACTACCAGTGACAGTTTTGAACTTTTCACTTTTGGCTTCGTTCTCCCTCTCTCAGTTCACCCGCAGACCGCCAGACACCGTAGCAACAGTGAAACGGTAGCTCCATTCTCTGTTTTTCCCTTTCTCAGTCTCTCATTTCTCTGTAACTGCTTTTCTCCCAATCTCCTTTTACTCCAAAATTGTTCTTTGTAGTGGTATGTATTTAAGTTTTCATTTTGAGTTTGAAACTATATTTAAGTTCTCTGTAACTGTGTTTCCCCCTTTGTAATTGTGTTTCTTTGTTTTCATTTTGAGTTTGATATAGTAGTCAGTCGTTAACCTCCGCTTTATTCTTTCAACAAACAATGTTATGTGAGTGCAAAATACAAATAGTTAACTGTTATGCAACTGCAAAATATTATTTGTCAAATATTTAAACAAATTATGTTATCCTCGTTATCCCCTGGAAAATGTTGCATTTTTTATGTTATTTGTCAAATTGCATACTCCCTCCACCATTGACATGATATGGAATATAGACAGCTAACTGTTATGTAAGTGCAAAGTAATCAATATTAGAAATGTAGGTGAGATATACTTTGTATACACATATCAATAAAGAAAAATAAATAGATCATTTTTAACTCAAGAAGACATGGTGGCAGAAAGAATGGAACTCAATCAATCAATCAATAATTTGAGTACGAGAAAAATGAGACCCTTGTAGGGGAGGGAGGGAGGGAAGGAGAGAGACAGAGAGAGCAAAACTTATCTTCTATCTTGCTTCAAGAAATCACAAATTAAAATAGAAGCAGCAGAAGCCAAATGGAAGAAAATTGCATTAATTTGTTTTTCTTCACCTCATAAAAATCAGAGCTTCTAAATTTTCAAGCTTTTCAGGTTTAATTGCTTTTAAACTTTTTTTTTGATAGGTTTCAATCACTTTCAACTTGAGGGCTTTAGAAAATATAGTGGAAAAGAAATGAGTCAGATCACAAAATGCCTTTAGCTAATCCATAAATGTCAATGCAATTTACCTCCTTGTGGTAACCTACCCTTAGTGCACACATTGCATGATAATAAGTGGAGCACTTGCAACATTGTATGCAAGAACCATGCATTTTCTTATAGATCACACAAACCTACAATCCATTATGAACTTGTCGTATTGTGAATAAATGAGTTTTCTTGTATATTTTCGTTGTTGTCTTGCTAATGTGTATACTATATTAAACATGCCAGGAACCGGAAACACTATGTTTGATGTATGTGTATACTGTTCCAATTTGTGCCTTTTTAATATAAAGACAAAATGGCTCATTTAAATTAATATCCTTATATCCATCATCAGCTTTTCATATGATGTTTGACATAAGAATTCTTTCTATTTCCTATAAAACATGAGGCTTCTGCTAGAATTAATAAACGAACTATTCATACCAATTAATTTTGTCACTGTTATCTCTCCTCTCATTGGAAAAGTCGTTGTTGCTAATGAGTACATTGGAAAAGTCATTCTTGCTATTGACTAGTGAGTTATTTTATCTTCACTGTATTTTAAGTATGGATGAACTACAGAAATTTTACCTTAATGGTTATCGATCCTTTGAATGTGATGCATTGAAGGGATGGGAGATTCATCATATGGATGACCGAACCATGTAGGGTGGCTGGGGAATTTCAAAAATTTATTTCTTCCATCCGGGATTCCTATTCCCTGATTTACAAAAATTACATTTTTCAATGTTCGTTCTTGAAACAAATTGGACCAAATCTGAAACCAAGATTAGGGAGAGGAATACCTTATACAGAATTAATGCAAAAACTCCTCCCAACGTAGGTGTTCACGCCCAAAGAGAGTACCAAATCCTTCATCCACTGAAGATGACACAGCTTAGGTGAGGCAGGATCAGCAAATGGTTCTTCACCAAAAACCTCAGATTCTTCAGCAAAAATCGAACACGGTAGTGAGCAAAACATCAAGATTGTTTCTTCCACCAAGAAACAATATCAAGATCCAATCTTGATCACTCCATGAGGTGAAGATCGAACAGGGTACGGCAACAAGAGTAGAGAGAGAGAACTGGAAACAGAAAACAGTAGAACTATGTGTGTCTTATTTAGTTCGCCCTCCTCTTTATATATAACCCTTAAAGAGTCAATCTCTTAATTTGATTAGGAGTTTCTTGATCCAAAACTTTATTTGGATCTGGATTCTTTAATTAAGGATAATCCCCCATCTTATCTGTAGATCAAGATCAGCTACTCCTAATCAAAGTAGAAGTTTCCTGATCCAAATCTCTATTTGGATCAGGACTCTTTAAGTGGATAAGAGTTATCAATTTATCCTTATTTGTTGATTCATACCCAAATTCGCCCCTTATTTGATTAATCCAATTAACCCAGTTCGAAATGGGCTTTTGGCCCATTAGACTTTCAAGCTCACTTCATTCTGATGCTGGCTAGCTTGGCTCTTTTTATATGGAGTAGGAACCTATCATTGATCTCCTCATCAGCCACATGGGTTACAAGGCCTGACCGAATTCACTGCTAAATACATTGAACCCCTGAGTTCATCAGTATGGGCTCTTTGATGTAGCACGATCCGGTCACTCCTAACTGGCACTCACACGGCTCCTGGAAGGTACCTGAGATGAAGAAGAAGAAGAATCCCCAGGGAGTTTACCCGGTGGGGATACTCCGATGCTTAAGTTAGTACTCTATAGGAGAAGCAAAAGGGGAGACGAAGGCTAAGAGTGCAGATAGTGTGTTCTCACTATACTCAAGAGATTAGAGGTTTCAAGAAGAAATTTCTCTTCTACCCTGAGGGCTTTTATAGGGACACTCACGTCAGGTCGGGCATAACCGCCACTGGGCTCCTGCCACAGCCGTTACCTGCCTGGGCTGTGCAGGTGGCCGTTATGGCGTACGTCTCGCCCGAGCGAGTGACACGTTTCCAAAGTGGCAGGCACGCCTTTGCCTGCTGAGAGACGTGGACGCAAACTGCCAAAAGGACTGGGACTGCGCCGTCAGTAAGGGATATGGCACAGTCTGACCGGTACGGTCAATCAATCAGAAGCATCCTAAGGAGCACTCGTGCAGCTCATTCGTGAGCTATTTTGTAGCGAGCTTGGAACACACTAGGATTACCCTTAGTGGAATTGGTCCTCGGGATGACTTGTCTGCTTGGGAGTTTGCACGAGCTAATAACTTTAGCTCGCGAGCTAAAGTTGCCTCGAAGTATCTCTTCAAACGTAGCTCGAGGAGCCTCGGGCTCACGTTCGAGGGGAGCTTGGGAGCAGATCCCGGAGGCTCAGGAGGCCTCCGGCGATGTAGTTTCTACTTCTAGGGGGAGGAAGCCTGACACTTTTGGCCCTTCCTCCATGACAGCGGAGAAACTCAGGTCTCTAATTCGCTACTTTCGCCTCCCTGGGGACCTGGTCTACAGCCTCCCTACTGGCAACTTCCCTTGGGAGCATGGTCCCAATGACATAGTAATCTTCCAGGAACAACTCGAGGCTGGCTTGCGTCTCCCCCTGCACCCCTTGATAATGGAGGTGCTAAATCACTTTAACGTCACCATTGACCAGCTTCATCCCAACGCCATTTGAAACATGGTTGGGACTATATCTTTGTGTTACGAGTATTGTCTTCCTTTGGACCTTGACATTTTTGCCTCTATCCTCTGTATAAAAAATAATGCTCCTAAGGTTCTTCCGGAGAAGCGCTTTTACTACCTCTCTCCCCGTCGTGGATATAAGCTCTTGTACAAGCTACCGAATAAGATTCCCGCCTGGAAGCGGGATTACTTTGTGGTTCGCAACCCTGAGGGGTGGCCCTTCCCAATTGCTTGGAGGGGTGCCATCCAAGACCTCGGGGCCGAGCTGGACCCCGAAACTCAGAAAATAATGTTGTCCTGGGCATCGGTAGGCTTCC
Organism: Nelumbo nucifera; assembly: GCF_055504915.1. Taxonomy (NCBI): domain Eukaryota; kingdom Viridiplantae; phylum Streptophyta; class Magnoliopsida; order Proteales; family Nelumbonaceae; genus Nelumbo; species Nelumbo nucifera. The sequence continues at coordinate 59,634,178 of NC_142649.1, forward strand.
TTTGCTCGGACTACTTGGCCGAGGAGAAACTCGTGCAAGCCGGCCTGAGCCCAGGTAGGTTGTCTTTTTAGGTCGCGTGGTTTCTGTAACAGCATCATACTCACATTCGCATGCATATATTTCATTCTTGCTGAACTAACACTGATGTTCTTCTTGGCAGCCATCATGTCTAGTACCAATTCATGCCGCCTTCTCTCGAGCAGCCAGAGGTGCCATGCGAAGAGGACGCGCCCCGACCGGACTCCCCCCTCGGGAGGTACTGAGTTCAGGTTTGCCGAGCCGATTTTATCCTCCCCTCCGCCTGAGATTCCGGTACCCCCACCCGAGGGAACTGGTGGGGTTGGTTTCGGAGGGGACGAGCTCCCTCAGCAGGGGGAGGCTCCCTATAACCCCCTCCAGCCACACCCTTACCCCCGGTTCCCAGTGGGGAACTAGGAAGGGGTGAACGACTACCTCGTGGCTCGCCAGAGGAGCCGGAAGGCGATTAATAACGATGAGGTCACTCACTGGGAGAATATGGAGCCTGGGGATCTCACCACGTTCGCCTCCACCCACTGCATGGTGGTAAGTGACTCCTTTCCATTTTTTTTCATTTTGCTCCCTTTCACTGTCCTCTGATCTCTTCTGCTGGCAGGTGAATTCCGCCATCCATGCCATGGCTCTCCAGACGCGCGTCCACCGCGTCAACGCCCTCGACCAGCGGGCTGCTAACAAGAAGCTCCTAGGCGAGCTCGACCGGATCCGGGGCGAGCTCCATCACACTCGCAAGGGAAGCGAGTCTCAAGAGCTGCTCGTCCACGACCAAGAGGCTCAAATAGCCCGGCTTTCTAAAGAGGGCATGCGTTACAGGGATGAGTCATCGAGGGTGGCGGCGGAGAGGGAGCTCCTCAGGCAACAAGTGCAGGACTTGGAGTCCACTCTTCTAGATCAGACTCGAAACTTTGATTAGATGGTGGAGGCTAAACGAGAGAAAGCGGTTTGGGATTTTAAAGACTCACAGGAATACCACGACTTCCAGGTGGAATATGGTTCGAGTTCGTATCGCTCTGGGTTTAAGCTCTGCCGGTGGCTGGTTCGGAAAAAGTTCTCCGAGCTCAACTTCGACGGCATCACTATGAAGGGTCTGTCTCCTAAGACGGCGGACCAAGCGGAGGAAGAGAAGCCTGACTCCCCAAAGGATGAGGATGAGGAGGCGGATTCCTGAGGCGGTGTTTCTCTGGGCTTCTGGCGGCTTTTGGGTGCCATAAACCGGGTCTTTCAAAGGTCTTTGGTTGGGCGGTTGTGCCCTATAATAGTCAAACTTTCCCGAGCTGTTTACCTCGGTTATTGCATTGTCATTTTTTTTTTGAAATGATAATGAAAGTTCTCCCTTTTTTCTTCCAAGTAAGATGTGCTCTCTTTATCTTTGCTAAGGCGATCTCAACACCCAAGCTATTAGAGCCACATATCCGAAGTAGGACTCTCCGATAATCGTTATCTCGAACTGTTCCCTAAATCATTTAAGGTCTCTCTATGGTGCACTTACAAAGCGATTACCACGTGTGCCTGAACTATGTGCTCATCGGTTATTCTCTAGTTCGATCATCGCACTAGAACAAGCTATGCTTGGTGGGGGTTTTAGCCCGAGCTGCTTACACTCCTCACTTGAACAAGCTATGTCATGGAGATGACTGGGTCTGATTGTGCTGAGATCGTGTTAGCTCAGCATTTTTGCCCTTAGGCTCTGTTAGTGACTTATAGCCTACTTTTGAAGTTCGCCCGTGCCTCAAAGGCGACCGGGTCTTATTGCACCGAGATCGTGTTAGCTCGGCATTTCGTCCCTTAGGCTTTGGGAGTGGCTCTTGGCCTACTCATTTGTTATAGATAGTATTGTCTTAAATTGACAATATTCCATGCCCGAGGTACTTGTTTCCCTTCGAGGGTCTCAAACTCATACGTTCCTTCCCCGAGGACTCGTTTCACTCGGTAAGGCCCTTCCCAGTTAGACCCAAGCTTGCCAGCGCCGGGCTCAGGTACCATAACCTTTCGAAGAACTAGGTCGTCGACGCGGAGGTTCCGCTTCTTGACTCTGGCGTTATAGTACCGAGCTACTCTCTGCTGATAGGCTGCAGTCCTGATATACGCGAGGTCCCTTACTTCGTCGAGTAGATCGAGGTTGGTACGGATCTCATCTTCATTCGCCTTATCACTGTATGCTTCTAGTCGCAGCGTAGGAACTTCGATCTCTGTGGGGATAACTGCTTCGGTACCGTAGGTGAGGTTAAAGGGTGTTTCCCCTGTGGCGGTCTTCTCCGTGGTCCGGTAGGCCCATAGGATGCTAGGTAACTCATCTGCCCACAACCCTTTAGCCCAGTCCAGTCGTGCCTTCAGTCCGCGAAGGATGGCTCTGTTCGTGACTTCAACCTGACCGTTTTCTTGAGGGTGTGCGACTGAAGTAAAATTCTGTCGGATTCCCATGTCTTGGCACCAGTCTTGGAATTTGATGTCCTCGAACTGCTTGCCGTTGTCGGAAATCAATACACGAGGTAACCCGAAGTGGCACACGATGTTCTTCCAAAAGAAGTTTTGGACATTCCGGGCTGTGATCATTACAAGGGATTCCGCTTCTACCGACTTGGTGAAATAATCCACTACTACTACTAAGAACTTCCTCCCACCCGTTGCTGGTGGGAATGGCCCGAGTAGGTCGATGCCCCATTGCGCAAAGGGCCCTGCCCCCCAAGTGTCTACCGCACAATCCCTCATGAGTGTGACGGAGTACGAGCTCGGCTTCAGTGGGTCGCAAGCAACGCAGGTAGGGGAGCGTGTAAGATCTCCGATATAGCCGTTTGTCTATCATGACATATTTGGCTGCCTGGCGCTACACCTTTCTGGCTGCATTGCAATCTGCAAGGAGGGTCCCGTGTAGCAAGATGCTCGCGAACGCGTCAATCCAGCTCGGCTCTTCTTGAACGACGGGAGCGACCTCCTCTGCACCCCCCCCCCCCCCCGAGAATGCTAGGCCGAGGCAAGTCCTCTATGTGCACGGTTCTCATGGTGATGTCGTTGGCACTGGCTAATTTGGATAGGGCGTCGGCCTCAGCGTTCTCCGACCTTGGGATTTGCTTGATAAAGTGTGACTGGAAGTTGAGCAGGGCCTCTCTAACTTTGGCTAAGTAGGCTATCATGGTCAGCTCGCGAGCTTCGTACTCACCGGTGACCTGGTTGACCACGAGCTAGGAGTTGCTGCAGAATACGATGTGCTTTGCTTTTACTTCTCTGGCTAGGGCTAGTCCAGCTATCAACGCCTCGTACTCCACTTCATTGTTAGATGCCGCGAACTCAAAGCATAGCGCGTACTCCAGTTTCCTGCAACTTAAGCCGTGTAGAACTATTCCGGTTCTGCTGCCCTGTTGGTTTGAGGAGTCATCTACGTGAAAAATTCAGGGCTCCTCATCCCAGCTCGCGCTTGGCCGAACTAGGAGAGATGCCACACTGGCTGCTACCTCACGGGGTTCGAACTCGACCGGTCTGGGAGCTTCGGGCTCACCCGAGCTGGGAGCCTCATGCTCAACTGGCCGGGGAACTTCGGAGCTAAATGTGCATTCGGCTATGAAATCTGCTAAGGCTTGCGCCTTAATGGTAGTTTGCGGCTTGTACTGGAGATCATACTCACTGAGCTCGATGGCCCACTTCGTCAACCGACCAGAGACCTCGGGCTTAAGTAAGACTTGCCTCAGAGCCTTGTCGGTGAGAACGATGACAGTGTGAGCCTGGAAGTACGGGCGGAGGTTCCGAGCTGCAATTACCAGTGCGTACGCCAGTTTTTCTATCTCTGGGTATCTTGTCTCTGCTCCTTGCAATACTTTACTAACATAATAGATGGGTCGTTGAACCCGATCTACTTCTTTTATTAGTACCGAACTGACCACTTCGTCACTTGCCGAGAGGTACAGCTCTAAAATATCACCCTCCTCGGGTCGGGTTAAGATCGGCACACTAGCGAGGTATTTCTTGAGCTCGCCAAATGCGAGCTGACAGTCTTGGGTCCATTCAAACCCTTTGCTTTTGATTGCCTTAAAGAACAGCAGACGCGGTCCACCGATTTGGACATGAAACGGCTCAGGGCGGCTATGCGGCCATTCAACCTCTGAACCTCCTTCAACTTTCGGGGTGGTTTCATATCTAAGATGGCCTTGATTTTGTCCGGGTTGGCCTCAATGTCGCGCCGGTTAACGATGTATCCTAGGAACTTGCTCAAGGTCACACCGAATACACACTTGTTTGGGTTCAGTCTCATATTAAGCTTACGCAAAATTTCAAAAATAGAATGCAAGTCTTGTATTAATTCATGTGAAAATTGAGTTTTGACAACCATGTCGTCTACCTGGCATTCTACTTTTTTGCCAATTAGTGGTGCAAACAACTTATTTACAAGCCTTTGAAAGGTTGCCCCTGCGTTTTTCAACCCGAAGGGCATAACCTTGTAACAGTATAGACCGAACTCCGTGATGAAGGCAGTCTTTTCTTCGTTCGTTGGGTTCATCTTGATTTGGTTATAGCCTGAATAGGCATCCAAGAAACTTAGCAACTCATGCCCTGAGGACACGTCCATTATGCGGTCAATTCTGGGGAGTGGGAAGCAGTCTTTTGGGCAAGCCCGATTTCGGCCGGTGTAGTCGACACACATGCGTCACTTGCCATTAGCCTTCTTTACCAAAACAGGGTTGGCTACCCAACTCGGGTAATGGACTTCTCTTATGAAGTCAGCTGCGAGTAGCTTCTCGACCTCCTCATCGACTACTTTCCACCGCTTCGGGGCTAGGTTGCGTTTCTTCTGTCTAACGGGCCTAACTACAGGATCAGTATTCAACTTGTGAGTTATAAGGTCGGGGTCTATACCGGGCATCTCTGTCGCGGACCACGCAAAAATATCTAAATTTTGGAGTAAGAAGCTTACCAGTTCGGATCGTAGAGGTTCCCGGACGGAAGCACTGATCTAAAGCGTCCGAGCCGGATCGGCTGCTGAGGTCGGGAGTGCGACTGTTTCCTCCATGGGCACGGCTCGTTCTTCGCTTTGCTCTGTAGGCCACTCCAGTTCGAGGTCGTCGGCCACCTTGGTATTTCCCTTTAGGGCGGCGACGTAGCACTTGCGGGACTCGAGCTGGTCACCCCGCGCTACCCCCACACCGAAGTCTGTTGGGAACTTCATAGCCAAATGGTAAGTGGAGACCACCGCCCATAGGACATGGGTGATCGGCCGACCTATTATGGCATTGTAGGGGGAGGGGTTCACGACCACCAGGAAGTCGTGTTTGAATCTGACAACGCAAGGCCATGTGCCAACTTCCAGAGGTACTGTTATTTTCCCAAGGGGTCGGACTTCTTCTCCGCTGAAGCCCACCAAAGGAGTGTTCGCAGACTTCAGGTCGCTTCTCTGCAGCTGAAGCTGGTCGAACGCATCTTTGAAGAGAATGTTGGCAGAGCTGCACGAGTCGACGAGTATGCACCTGACCTCGAAGTCGTTGATTCTCAGCTTTATTACGAGTGTGTCGTCGTGGGGGTAGTGGACCCCTCGCGCGTCATCTTCTGTGAAGAAAATTGGCTCTTCTGTCACTCGGCCGCTTTGGAGGATTCTGCTCTTCCCAGGCGGCCTTACGAACTGGCGTCCGAGCTGCTGCTAAAGCACGAGCCTGCGACGATCGAGCCTCCCACTATCATGTGGATGGTCCCCGAACACCGGCCTCTCTTCCGGAGTCTACCTCTGTGGCTGTTCGGCCAGCCTACTGCTGGACTCGGGAGCATCCTTACTATGCTCCCCTTGCCGACCTGCTTTAATTTTACTATTACTATTGTTATTATGGTTATTATGTACAAATTTCTTAAATACCCGCGACGGATGAGCTCGTCAATCTCGTCGCGGAGGTTTTTACAATTTTCGGTACTATGATCGTCATCTCTATGAAAACTGCAGTAACAAATTCTTATTTCTTTCATTGGGATGCCCCCTCAAATGAGGTGGCCACTTCATATACGGGGCGTCCTTGATCATCATCAGAATTTTGGCCTGTTTCGCGTTCGGTGGGGTGTAATCAGTTCGGTTCGCCACAAGAGCTCGGAATGACTAACCTGGCTTTGCTCCCCGAGCTGCATCTTTTTTCTTTTGACTGTCCCCTTGGCTGGAAGGCTCTCCTTCCCTTTCCCTCATCTCGGGCACGCCCTCGCCCTTCTAGTTGATCTCTTCCTCCGTGGCTATAAACCTGTCTGCAAGCATAAGAAACTCGGTTATGGTCGCCGGTTGGTTGACGACCATGTGCCATTTGAACTCTTTATGCGTCACGCCTTTCTTGGCTGCTGCAAGGCGCACGGCGAGGTCCAGGCGCGGTATCTACTTGCACGCATCGTTGAACCGCTTGATATAGCCCCGGATGGACTCTCCCTCGCTCTGCACTATGTTGAGGAGGCTTTCTTCAGTTCGCGGGCATCGCTTGCTGGTGACGAAGTGGGACGTGAAGGCTTGCACAAACTGTGCCCAATTTTTTATCGATCCAGGTGCCAGGTTCCGACACCACATACGGGCTACTCCTCTAAACGTGGTGGAGAAGGCTACGCACATGCACGACTCGCTGGCTCTTGCCAAGTGCATCTACGATTAGAAGGCATCCACGTGATCATTTGGGTCAAATGACCCGTCGTACTTGTCAAGAGGGGGGTGCTTAAAGTCTTTAGGCATTGGGATTGCTAGGAGCTCGGGAGATAGAAGGGATTGAACTAAAAGGATGGGAGCCTTGACTTCGCCCGAGCTTGCTTCTTCTTTGCCTCCGAGCTCGGACAGGTCGCGAGTGGCAGACCGGCGAGCTCGGCGGTGGCGTCTCTCTTTCTTGGCGGGCTCGACATTTGTACTGCTCACTTCTGTGTTGTCCAGGATGGTGTGTGCAGAAAATAGCTCAGGCCACTGGTGATGATTGTGGACAGAGGGATCCTGCTTAGAACCTACGGCCAGAATCTCGAACCAATTCTCTAAGAACGGGGCATCGAGCTTGGAGGGCTGAGACGATGTGGACTTGGCGAGCTGGGGTCCTTCTGACCTGACCTCCCGTGGCGAGGCCGGAGTGGCCGGCCTTTCCTGTCTACTGTGGGAGGAGGCTTGGCTCCTTGGGGGGTTCTGGGGGGCCTTTCCTTGGCGAGAAAGGTGCTCCTCTTGACGATGGGGCCTAGCCCGCTGTGAGGCTGGGTGCCGAGGAGGGAGTTGCAATTGCTGAAACTGAGGTTGTGGTAGCTGGGGAAATTGCTGTTGATACTGGTACTGGGAGACCGGGCTGGCCACTGAGGCATAACCGAGGGTTCAGTGAAGGTTGTCCCAACTGTGGTAGGGAGTGGAGCAATGACGGGTGCCGCCGTGAGAAGCACGTTCAAACGAGGGATCTCGTCCGCTGAGCGGGGGACGATGAACTGTCCAATACAGATAGTAGGAGGCTGGGGCTGTTCCCTGGAGTTATTCATCTCCGTGCTTCGTTCGATACTACTTGAGGACGCCATAAGTGTTGAGTTTTTGGAGAGTAAAAAAGATGTGAAAGTTTAGAGAAAGGCTTTTCGAAGCGTTTCCCACAGACGGCGCCAAATGATGTAGCACGATCGGGTCACTCCTAACTGGCACTCACACGGCTCCTGGAAGGTACCTGAGATGAAGAAGAAGAAGAATCCCCAGGGAGTTTACCCAGTGGGGATACTCCGATGCTTAAGCTAGTACTCTGTAGGAGAAGCAAAAAGGGAGACAAAGGCTAAGAGTGCAGATAGAGCTTTTAAAGGGACACTCACGTCAGGTCGGGCATAACTCCCATTGGGCTCCTGCCACAGCCGTTACCTATCAGGGCTGCGTTGGTGGCCGTTGTGGCGTACGTCTTGCCCAGGTGAGTGACACGTTTCCAAAGTGACAGGCACGCCTTTGCCTGCTGAGAGACGTGGACACAGACTGCCGAAAGGACTGGGACTATGCCGTCAATAAGGGATATGGCGCAGTCTGACCGATACGGTTTGTCCGTCAGAAGCTTCATGAGGAGCGCTCGTGCAGTTCATTCGCGAGCTATTTTGTAGCGAACTTGGAACACTCCAAGATTACCCTTAGTGGAATTTGTCCTCGGGATGACTTGTATGCTTGGGAGCTTGGACGAGCTAATAACTTTAGCTCGCGAGCTAAAGTTGCTTTGAAGTATCTCTTCAAAGGTAGCTTGGGGAGCCCGGGGCTTGCGTCGCGGCGAGCTTCTCCTTTCATGAGCTACAATGTAGCGAACTGCTCCGTAGGCCCGTCACTTAGTCATACCAGGCTACAACGCTGAGCTGTCGCTTGTGTTGAGTCAGTGTCCATGTGTCACCATTTCATAGGTTGGGTCAAATCGTCCTCCATCACTCTTAATGGGCCCAACATTTATATTAAATGGTCCTTGGGTCCAGCCATCTTATGAAATCTCAAGGGCTGTGGGCAGATGTTAGATTAGCCCATCAGGTTTATTACCCCTAAATAGTATTACACTTAACCTCTCAGCCCTTAATGATTAAACACTACCCGACAAGAGAGGACAACTCTCTCGGCTACAAAGTACAGTGTTGCACTCTCTACTCCCATGGATCCCAAGAATTAAAACCTTTTACAAACATTTTGTGAAACGTAATATATATGTATAACTCTATATAAATATATTTTGCAAAACAAATTTCAACAAGTTTGAAATCAAATGCTGACAGTTTAGGTTTCTTTCAAGAGAGTGCATTCCCCGATCATTCACTTTTTCCGACAAAAGGGTTGATCCTGTCGCTGTGATCACCCACTCAGATGAATTTTCAAACTGTCACAACATACCCAGGTTTTGCCCATCTATTTCCAAGGTCTAGGGCAATACTGGAATTTGGTCCAGTTGAGGGTTTCATGAAAACCCACACTGCATATACCTCAGGTCTCATCTTGGCAACTGAGACAAGCCACCCCAACCCACTTGGCAGCACATCAGTGTCAGCCTTGATAGGATAAATCTCCCCAAATCTTTCCAATGGCTATAAAGATTCTAAACTAAAACGAGTCTCATAAGTGTCCAGTTTAAGGGTATTACACAGAAATACACCAATATAACATGAATCAAATATATACTTTATTCATTTACAATAAATGTCATAATGTACATCAAGCTAATTAGAGCTATGGGCATACACTGTCTAATATGCACCTATAATGTGTTCTTTAATCTGGCCTACTATCAATCTATGATCTATTCTCTACTCTTAAAATGAAACTATCAATCTGTTTGGACAAAGTATAAAGTAGACTTCAAAACAATAGAAAATATTAAGAGGAATGCAAAATACATGAAAATATAAGTAAATCAAATTGTTCAAATGACCTAGTGAATCTAACTGAATCTAAATGCATTAACAACTGTTAATGCCCAATATCTCTGGTTCTTTATAGAAACCTAGTTATCTTGTCACTATTTTTTGTCTTGTTTTTTTATTTGTCTAACATTTTTAACTAATAAAATATTTTTTCTTTAAAGCTTGTATTGATGTTTAGGCAAAGAGATAATTCAAACTCTCTACTAGTACCATTTAGCCAAAGTGCTATCCCATCTCTTACTTAAACCTCTATTGATACAACGGCAATAGCTTCATCTTCAAGCTTTAGGAATGATGTTGGAAAAATAAGTTCAAGTACCACAACTTCAGAGGCACCATCTTAAAAGATAGTCAATTCTATTGTATAGGAATTTTTTAAAAAAGTAATTATTGATGGACAAGTTAAGGCAATTTGTAACTACTGTAATAAGAAAATTGGTAGGGATTCAAAAAATGGAACTAATCATTTGCACGAGCATCTCCGTAAGTGTCAAAGGTGTAATCAACTTGATATAAGGCAACAAAGTTTGGGGGTAAGTCAAAATAAGAATGATGGAAAGTTTAAAGTCACATACACTACATGAGCATCCTCTTTCTATGATCAACCACATTGGATTTATGCGGTATTCATATAGTCTACAACGTAACTTTACAGTGGTTTCAATAAACACAATTAAAAAAGATATTCTGGGGATTTTTTATTAAGAGAAGAAAAATACAATTAAGTTGTTGGAAAAGAATGAGAGCAGAGTAGCCATTACAACAGACATGTGGACTACTAATAATTAGGAGAAATGGTTAACGGCGACCACAACATATTTCATTGATGTTGATTAGGTTCTACAAAGTCGAAGTATAAGATATGCCTTTTTAATATAATAATTCATTACTAGTATTTAGTATGCTTAAATAAGTTGTGCCATTTTTTATATTTACCTTTGTTGCTTAGCTTTTCTCCTGTTTTATCTATTGTTATAGGTTTATCTATGTGCCTTGTCTACACTCAAAAGATGTTATTGCAGATATGTTAGTAGAATGTTTTTTAGATTGGAATATTGATGTATAGTTGTCTATAATTACTGTCGATAATTGCACTACAAATGTTCCTATTTTCAATGATATTATCGATAAATTTTCTATGAGTTCACTTATGTTGGATGACAGATTCTTGTATATGCATTGTTATGCAGATATACTTAACTTGATTATACAATATGGATTAGTTGTGATTAAAGATGCCATTGAGAAAAACAAAAATTTAAGGAAACATCCCGACAATTGCAAATTCAAAGTAGTAAAAAATTGTCTCTTGATTGTAAAAGTATATGGTATTCAACATATGAATAGGGGTGTTCACGGTTCGATTAATCGAACCATGGGGTTTTTTTTAACCGAACCAACTTGATCGGTTTCCACGATTATGTTTTTCGGTTTTTTATGCACTCAAAATTAAATAGAAAAAAGAAAAGAAACCTTCCCTCTTGCATCCCTAGTTCAAATAGTTGTCATCTATTATGTGTCTTCCTTATTTTCAAGGTTTTTGTTAGACAGTGTATGCCCTTAATTCCAATCAGATTGATGTACATTATGGCTTTTATTGTAAATGAATAAAGTACATATTTGATTCATGTTATATTTGTGTATTTTTGTGCAATACCCTAAAACTGGACAGTTATGAGACTCGTGTTAGTTTAGAATCTTCACAGCCATTGGATGGCTTGTCTCAATTGTTAGGGTGAGACCTGAGGTACATGCAGTGTGGGTTTTCTTGAAACCCTGAACCGGACCAAATTCTAGTATTGCCCTAGACCTTGGAGATAGATGGGCAAAATTGGAATGTTACACCTAACCCCTAGACTCGATTGTGGTACTGCACTACGTGCTGGATTGGACTATCTTTGATATGTCAATCAGTGAGATCCTTAGCGAGGGTCAAAACCTGGGTTTGTTGGGGCAATATGAGAATTCACCTGAGTGGGTGATCATAGTGACAGAATCGGCCCCTTTGTCAGACAAAGTGAATGATTGGGGAATGCACTCTCTTTGATGAAAACCTAAACTACCAGCAGTGGATTTCAAATGTGTTTGAAATTTGGCTTTGCAAAATATATTTATATAGATATATACGTATATATTATGCTTTCAAATTATTTGCAAATGGTTTTAATTCCCGGGATACATGTGAGTAGAGAGTGCAGCATTGTACCTTGCAGTCGAGGGAGAGGTCCTCTCTTGTCAGGCAGTGTTTGATCATTAAAGGCTGAGAGGTTAAGTGTAAAACCATTTAGGGATAATAAACCTGATGGGCTAATATCACATATGCTCACAGTCCTTGGGCCTTCATAAGATGGCTGGACTCAATGACCATTTAGTGTAAATGTTGGGCCCATTAAGAGCCCATACTGATGGACTTATGGGTTCACAATATTCAACAGTGAATTCAGCTAGGCCTTGTAACAGAGGCTACGCTAAAACCATGTGGCTGAGACTCGTGTTAGTTTAGAATGTTCTCTGCCATTGGATTGACTTAGGGAGTTTATCCCACCAAGGCTAACATTAGTGTGTTGCCAGATAATTGGATCAGCTTGTCTCAACTGCTATGGTTAGACCCTAACAACAGGCAGTGTGTGCTTGAAAGAAATTGGAAAGTTACACATAATCATAGACTTGATTATGATACTACAGTATGCGTTTGACTGGGCTGTCTTTGATGTACCAATCAGTGAGATCCATTAATGGCCAACACTTGGGCATGTTGGGCAGGTTGGGAATTCACCTAAGTGGGTGATCAAATGATAGAATCGGCCCCTTTGTCAGACAAAATGGATATTAGGGTTCACACTCTCTCTGATAGAAACCTAAACTATCGGCAGAAGATTTCAATTGTATTTGAAATCTATTTTTGAAAAATGTAGTTATATGTTACATACTACTATTTTATAAAAAAATAAGGTTTGCAAAAAGTTTTAATCTCGGGATCCATATGAGCAAAAAGTGTGACACTGCACCTTGCAATTAGGAGAGGTTAAGTGTAAGAGACCATTACAGGGTTGATTACTTGATGGGCTCTATCTCACTTAAGTCCATTATCCCTATGTCTTCATAGGGTGGTTGAATCAAAGGATCATTTAGGAGTAAATGTTGGGCCCAAACTGAGCCCATGCTAATTAGCTAAGGGGTTCATTTGTCTAGGTTGTGAATTCGGCCTAACATCTTTTAGAGATGGGGCCGAACCCTTATAGACTTAAGGGAGACCTTGATTGGGTTTCACGCTATACAATATCAGGCCTGAAGTGTCCACGAAACATCTAGTGTCATGAGCCTTTGAAGAAAATGGACCAAAGGCCCAAAATTAATAAAATTAGTTAAGTTGTCATATGACAAGCTATCATGTGATTTGGGTCAAATCTGGGTTTGGTATTGGGTATGAAGCATCTTTCCTCTTAAGAGGATAAAGCTTTTCTCTTAAAAGAAGAGGGCAAACAAAAGTTGAACACCTCTATCTCTTGTTCTCTCATTTTCTCTTTAATCTCCCAAGAAACCCTATGATGGCCTAGGCTTTCAAGAACTTATTTTGATCAGTTTTTTCTTTGTTTTTACAAGAAAATTTTAAAAGAATTTCAGGCTCAATTAACGCACTCGATCCAAACAAGTTGGATAGCAGATTTTGCTAAAAATAGTGTTGATATTAGGCATGAACACCACCTTTGTAGCTGCGATTTTTGGTTTCCATATCAGGTATAATCTCACTTCTCTTTGGTTTCAAATCTTGTCTGATTCAATGCAAGAATAAACCTAAAATTTTAGATTTCAATTTATTAGAAGATCAGTTCCCAAGAAGGTTAGAAAATATTTGAAATTTCGACCAGCCGTCTTGCGTGGTTCGGCTATCCATCTTATAGATTCTAACCCTATTCTAACAGGAAGCACTTATTGGATGATTTCAGCTACAACCTTAGATCACAACTACATGCAACAACAGTTCATGTACACAATGAAGACTTCCAAAATTCGATATTGATTGAGGTAGAGAAGATACTCAAGAAAAATGGCAAATCCCTAAGGCTACGTTTGGAATTAGTGTAATACGTCATCAGTGTAACCTTAAAGCTGCATTTGTAATCAGTGTAAAAATACATTGAACTAGAAAGTGATCATTATTTTTTATGAAAATAGTGTGGGTGGAAGAGTGTAAAGTCCTACATTGATAAAATCGATGTAAAACTTTAGAGTTGATGAGGTTTTACATCGATTATCGGCGTAAAACTACAATCCATCTAAACGCACACAAAACTGAACTGAAGTGTTGTTTTACATCGATAATAATTACACCCTCTTTCCAAATGCACACAAAACCGAACCAATGTAAATTTTGCATCGGTTCTTGATTTACATCGCATCTAAATGCAGCCTAAAGGACTATTCTAGAACACCAATTGCCGAGGAAACGTTGTATCAAAGCACAATGAACTGATTAACTTGCAATGATTTAGGTTGTTCTCCGGAAACTTGCTTAACAAAATTTGAAATCATTTTTCCCCAATTGAATTATGAAAAAAGTTTTATATTTGACAAGATCATCAACTCATGTATTAACAATAAGGTTAATTTCTTCTTTGTCTATGAAAGCGATGGAATAGGGCAAACTTTTCTTTGGAAAACAATCATATCAAGGTTAAGAGCACATCGAAATGTAGTGTTTCTCGTAGCAACATCGAGGATTACATCATTGCTATTTCCAAGTGGAAGAACAACTCACTTAAGATTCAAGATCCCAATTGATTTGAATGAAACGTCCACTTGTGCAATTACTCAAAATTCTCAACTAGTCGAATTATTGCAAGCGATGACTTTAACTATATGGGATGAAGCACAAACGGCACATCACTATGCTTTTGAGGCTTTGGGTCACACTCTAAGAGACATCATGAAGATAAGTGACCAACCATTTGGTTTAAAGACAGTTGTACTAGGAGGTGACTTCCAACAAATGCAATTAATGATTACAAAAGGACAACATGCAAACATAGTTTGTGCATTAATACAAAGGTCTTTGTTATGCTCTTCCTATCAAGTATTAGAACTTCATGTCAACATGAGGTTGCATCAATGGAATACTATTGATTCTATTCAATCTATTGATTTTGAAAAATGGGTCTTTGGTGTTGGTAATGACATAGAGTTGATTTCACTAATACTAGGAACATAATGGAATTTCATAAATATACCAAGTGACCTTCTAATAGAAGACCAAGGGAATGGGGTCCAACCACTCGTTGATTCCATATATCCTTATTTGGATAGACAATTGACATCTGAAACTTATCTGTGTGAACCAAAATTACTGGCCCCAACTAATGAGGAAGTTGATTACATAAACAACTGCATGCTGAAAGCAATGCAAATATCCACTTTTACAGAAGTGCTAATACCATGGATGCAGTAGATGACTCCTCCAAAGACTCAGTTCTTTATTTTCCAAAGTTTCTCGACTCCATGAAGTTCAATGGATTGCTAGAGCCTGGACTCCACTTAAAAATTGATGCTCTCATTATGTTACTACGGAATTTGGATCAGGCAAATGGACTATGCAATGGAACATGTTTTATAATTTTACAGCAAGGCACAAGGACCAGAGAAACAAAGGTAATTACAGGAAGCCATAGAGGATTAGCAATTTGTATACCAAGAATTGTCATACTTCCAACAAATACAGGTTTACCCTTTAAATTGAGAATAAGACAATTCCCGGTGAAGCTTGCCTTTGCTATGACAATTAATACAAGCTAAGGAAAAATGCTCAAATAAGTTGACATATTTTTGAAAACTCTAGTCTTTACACATGGTCAATTATACATCGCCATTTCAAGAGTCACTCCAAAAGAGGTTTAAAAGTTTTGATCCTCAGGAATAATGAGCAATCTTTGATGGTGGCAAGATTCATGCGCACAATTGATTATTTGATTATTTGCTTTGTAATTAATTCTTTTTTTCTAGGAAAAATGTATTTGGTTTTTCTGATGTAAGCATTAGAAATTAGGGTTTTTTCTATTTTATTTACATTAGAGAAATCTCCAAAGATTATGGAGAAAGAGAGAGAAGAAGATCGATCTAGACAAGTAGTTTGATGGCTTCCTACATTCGTCCGGATTGAATTCAAACCATCACACTATCAGCCCTTGTTATTTAATTTTGATTGATTGTTGTTTATTTATTGATTTGATTGTGAATCATAATTGAGAATTTTCAGATCATAATTTTCGTGAATTGATGCATGCTTCGGGCATCAAACCCTAGGCCAATTTGATCTAGTTTTGGTTCAACTAGCATGGGCCAAACCTATGGTTTAATGGGGACTGATATCAACCCCTTGAATTTTCGATTAAGTGATCAAGATTGAATCTTGAGCCAAGGTTTGATGGGCCATTGCATGGACCAATTCGACCCATGCTTGTAAAACCTATTTTGAGTTAGATTAAAATAGGAATAGCCCATTTCAGTAGGGATGGCAATTTCGTGGTATCTTTTGGGTATCTGACCCGACTCAACCCTAATAAGACCCATTTATCAAAACCCTATAGGGTTTGGAACTTTAGACTAAAACCCTTAGGGTTTGGGATGGGTTTGTTTTTGATAGTTGGATATCCGATACCCGATACCCGGATTGTTTGTTGGAATGCTTTTGGACTTTTCTTCTCCTAACTCTCTGGGGACCCAAGTCAGCCAACATGAGTAATTAGTAAACAACAAAAACTATTCCATTCCACCGCCCTGTGTAACTATTGCTCTTCCCATCTTCCAAGTTTCGATTTTCAACTTTCAAGCAAAAAAATGTAACGAAAACCCAGAAGAAGAAAATCATCTATGACTATTGGTTCTGGCATTTTGTTACTTCTACTTGCATACAAAACTCAAAAGAAAATAAACTATTGCTAGATAGACGCTAGTTTTGCACCATTGCCATCCAACGTTTTTTGTCTTTTTGGCTATTTGACATAAGTATTTTTTTTTCTTTTTTTTTTTGCTACAAACATATATTGAAATACAAATATGTTTTGGTCCTTATTAGAAGTTAAAACTCCACTGTATTGTCTATCTTTTGGTTTTGGACATATACTGAAATATTGAAACTAGAATGAGACCATATTGGACGCTAGTTTTGTCTTTTCCATAATGAAACCAAATTTTTTTTTTTATAAATATGAGAAACCTCTGGTTCATTGTCTTTTTCAGAATCCAAAAATTATTTGAATTAATAATGCTTATTATTTTCAAGGAAAATGACAATGAAAATAATGTTTCGTTATTAGTATAATGAACGAGAATTGTTTGAACCCACAATTAAAATAATGCTTCATATAAAACCCACAGTGAAAATAATTTCAGAATCCATAAATTATATGAAATAATAATAATGTTTCATTAATTATTAGTATAATGAACGAGAATTGTATAGTTGTTGATTGTTATAGAAAGTCATTGCCTCAATGCCTCTTTAGTTTAGAGAACTAGAAAATGAAGAGCAATGAGAAGATGAAGCCCAAAATGTTTTTGTTCGGTGGAAGGAGTTCAAAAGCAACAGACATGAATCCGATGTTTGCTAACCTGCTATATATTAGCATTATATAGCTCCTAGATGAAGAGCAATAGATTAATTGACTCTTAGTGTTAGAGAATTCTTGATATAGAGTAATGGTCAAATGAAGCCTAGATTTTTTTTCTTTTGCGTACATCCTATCATTTCAAAAGTCCACGTTCTGTGTTAACAGTTAATTTTTTTATATTTTTTTGTAGTAAAATAATTTTTTATCTTTCACAATATTGAATATGTCCTTATGTCATTGTCTTCTTCATTGTGTGAAAATTGTAATTTATAATTTTATATCACTTATATTGATAATAAATGGTGGTAGTTTTTTATAAAAACTTTTAATTTTTAGGTTATTCTAAACATGTCATCACATTATGAGATGGAAGAGTCATCACACCATGATGAGGGAGAGAAATTGCCACACCATGAAATAGGGAAATCTTCACACCATGAGACTAGATAATTATCAATGGGTAATATAAAATCATTCTTTTCCAAAATGAGGATTATAGTCACATACCCACTCCATCATGTCGTCATTATGCACAGTGTTCAAGTGAAACTATTGGTCATGTACCTCTTACATCAAGCACACCTCTAGTCCACCTATTGGTCCTGCAACTACTTTGACCAATCAACATAGTAAAAAGCGCAAATTAACTAGTGAAATTTGAGAACATATATAGAAAATAACAAAAGATGGAGAAGATTGAGTTGTTTGTAATTATTGTAACTCATCTTAAGGCTATTGGTAAGCATGAGACCAAGAGTTTGCATAATCACTTATCCCATTATCCAAAAAAGAACAATGAAAATATTGAGACTTGTTTAAAGCGTTAAAAACAAATTACGGTGGAAAAAAAAAAGTTGATGGAAATGTGCAATTTGACAACTTTACATTTGACCCAAAAGTATCTAGAAAGGAGCTTGAATGTGTCATTATCTTACATGAGTATCATCTTTTTATTGTTAACCACATTGGTTTTATGGGATTTGTTGTTAGCCTTTAGCCTCTCTTTAAAATGGTTTCTTACAATACTATCAAGAAGGACATCATTAGAATTTATGACATTAAGAAGGAAAAGTTGCAGAGCCAGAAAAAAGGTTATATGACAACTGATATGTGGATTTCTCGCAATACTATCAAGCCGGATAGAAATGAAAATTGATATGTGGATTTCTAACCAGAAAAAGGGTTATATGTGTATCATAGTTCATTTTATTGATGACAATTAGGTGTTGCAGAGCCGCATTTTGAGGTAACACACTTCTTTTGTTATTAAATATTCATGGTATATTATTTTTTAATTATTTTCACATTCAAGCATTGGTTTCTATATAATTGAATATGCAATTTATTTTGTTTATGTTATAAAACTTAGATTTGTGTATGTTCCTACACCTCACACAATGGTGGTGTTTGTTAATAAGTTAATGGAGGGTTTAACATCATGGCACATAGATACAAAATTGTCAACCATTATTGTAGATAACTGTAGTTCAAATGATGGGATAATTTAATATAATAGTTGACCAATTATTTCAGCATTGTTTACTTAATGGAAGTGTTGTTCACATGCGATATTGTGCCCACATTATCAATCTAGTTGTGAATGATGGGTTGGTAGTTATAAAAGATGTCATTGAAAAATTCACGATAGTGTTGCATATTGGTTAGCTACTCCATCTAGGGTTGAAAATTTTGAGGAAATGGTTAATCAACTAAAACTTAGTTGTTCTAAGAATTTGATTCTTGATTGTAAAACTCGTTGGAAGTGCACTTATTTGAATCTTCAAACAACCTTAAAATATAGGGATGTTTTTCCTAGATTAAAGCTTAGGGAGAAACATTACTCTTGTATGCCTTCTGAATAAGATTGGAATATGGTTAAGAATATTTGTAGAAAGCTTAAGCTTTTTTATAATGTTATTGAGCTCTTTTCTGGTTCAAAGTATCCAACTTCAAATGTTTACTTTGTCAAAACTTGTATGGTTATGGAGGCTTTGCGTAATTGAATGACATTTTCAGATGAAATGATAAATGAAATGGCAAAAAAATGTTTGAAAAGTTTGACAAATATTGGAGTGTTGTACACATTATTATAACAATTGCAGTTATTTTGGACCCTATGTATAAATTAAAAGTTGTGAAATTCTACTTCCCATCTATTTATGGTAATTTTGCAGCACATGAAATTGAAAATGTTAGAAAGACATGTTTTGACTTGCTTCAAGAGTATCAATCAAGAGTTGATGAGGTACATATTAGCCATTCACTTGATGGATCAACTTTAAATTTGAAAAGAATAGAGTTGGATGGTGATGAGGAGGAAGAGGAGGGAGGCATGATAAAGTTAGTTCAGTTTCTTAACACTAACTCTTCTTGTGTGAATGTAAAATCTGAATTAGATCATTTTTTAGAAGAACCTATGTTGCCATGGACCCAAGATTTTGATATTCTTAATTCGTGGAAGACAAGTGGGATAAAATATCCCACTTTGGATGATAGATTTTAGTACTAGTGGGAGGATAGTTAGTCTACATCGAAGTAAGCTTCACCCGGATACTTTGGAGACTTTAATATGCTCACAAAATTGGTTATGGAGTGAAATGAAAGGTAACAACTATATTTTATTCTTATTTTTTAAATAATATATGCAAGACTATAAAACATTAACTTTTCTTTTTCTTATTGTAAAATATTTATATATGCATGTTATTATTCAGCAGTTGATTCAATGTACATGTCTTCAATTGATGATGATATTACATTGGAGGATTAAAATGTAACAAGAGTTCTTGAAATAACGCTTCTCTTATGTCACTTAAGTTTATTTATTTATTTTTTACTTAAGACTATTTTGTTTTGTTATTTTATATGAAAGGATTCTATTAATGTTGGTTCTTGTCGAATGTTGGTTGAGAATGAACATTTAAGATTTTTTTATATACTTAATATTGAAATTGAAGAAAAGTCTAGATCAAATGATAATTAGGTGGGACGAGACAGGTTTGGGAAATTGAGAGAAAAAGTTAGACGGGTTTGGGATCAAGGGTACGTAAGAAAGTTTAGGAACGGGTAGGGCAATTTGCACAGGTACCTTACTCGTCATTCCTACATTTCAGCATAGACAGCTATATAGGCCGAATTGCCTTTTCTAGTTAGGCTTATATACCAAGATGAAAATTATTAGATAATTCGGTCCACTAATGGGCTGATCATGTGTTAATCTAAATGGATCTGATTCTTACAAGTTTTTATATTGATTTGGATCAATTATTTATGCGATATGCTATGTGAATGTGATTCGTTCATGAGCCATAAGTGCTTGGCCCATGAAAAGACTTATGTGACTCTCCACACCCATTATGATTGAATGCACATCATTGCCATGATTTCTATAGATCATTTAATGATCTCTTTTAATGGGCCCTCCTCTTGTTTCCTCTTCAAAAAGGAACTCTGCCAGAACCCTATCTCATTTGGGGCCCATTTGAATCTGATTTTATGAAAGCCAATGGGAGTCATTGTGGTAAGACCTATGAATTGTCATGTCTTCAACAAATACAAGCTTACCCTTTAACTTGAGAAGAACACAATTCCCAGTGAAGCTCGCATTTGCTATGACAATTAACAAAAACCAATGACAAAAACTCAAATATGTTCCTCAATAATAATGAGCAATACAAAAACTACAAAAAAAACATTGTTTATAAATAAGTTTTCTTCTAGGTTTTTGCAAAGAGAAGTTAAAAAATGCCTACTCATTCATTTGAATTCACCAAATCATGTTTCCTGTTGTAATGCACAAACTTGTATGTAGTCCTATACATGGGTCGGATCAGTTCGATTTTGCGTATTTTTGTCAACTGAATCGATCACATCGGGTTGATTTAAAAATCAACCGGAACCGACCAAAGTTAATTTATAACCGAATTGAAATTGGTTATCATTGGGGTCAGTTTTAGTTAGTTTGAATTCAACCGATCTAATGTTCTCCTTTGTGGGCCCAAGTACAATACTTTGATAATGTTCATTTGGGTGGATTTTATAGATGATTAGCTATGCCATGTGTCAAGTTCAAGTGCATGAATTTAATGACATGGTTTGGTGTAAAAGTGGGGTGGATTTTATAGATGCTTAGGCAGCTATATCCCATAGTTTCATAAAAACTTGACAAATGAAATGACTAGTAAGGGGCCCACGTCCATAGGCAGCTATATCCCATAGTTTCATAAAAACTTGACAAATGACAAATGAAATGACTATTCAAACACATGGAATATAGGTCCCATCAATAAAATCTAGATTGTATCAAAGACCAATGGATCCTTGGATGGACAGAATTTTACGTTGTAGTGTAACCGTGTATATATATCAGGTCGGGTCGGTTTTAAGTCGGGTCATAAAAATATAAGCCATAACCGAGTCGAATCGTCGGTTTCTACTGTTATCAAAACTTAAACCAACTGAGTGTTTATAAAACTGACCATCTCATATTGGATTGGTCCAGTTTGGTCGGTTTGATCGGTTTATGATATTTTGTTAAAAACCCTACTTGTATGTTGGCCCAGAGCCTGCATCATGCACAAACTTTCTGCAGGGTTTCTATATATTTGTGTTATTTTACTTCATGCTTATACTACAACCTTAACTATTTGTGGGGCACAGTTTCTATATATTTGTGTTATTTTACTTCATGCTTATACTACAAACTTAACTATTTGTGGGTAGTGGGCACAGTATACTACATATTGTCGAAAGATTTCTTTTTTTGACTACTATGAAAGATGTTTAAACAATTTGATCCTTAGTAATAATGAGCAATACAAAACTACATAAAAAAATTGTATATAAAGAAGTTTTTTCCCAGGTTTTGGCGGAGATAAGTTATAATAATAAGTACTCATTGTTCAAATAACTTTTTGCTATGTTCTGAAGTGACTAACACCTAATACATGTTAATTTGAAGTTAAACCTATTTCCTACTGTAAAGCGCAAACTAGTAGAATTACCTAAAATCTCTCTCTCTCTCTCTCTCTCATTCACTCACTTACTTTCTCTTCCATGTTCCTAATAACCTAAATAATCTCCTCTCCTAAAATTCCTCCTAAACTAATTCCCTCACTATCCTCCACTTTCTCATAAATCATCTTTAATTCTTATTTATCTTCTAAATATATATATATATATATATATATATTTATTTATTTATACACTAAAGTAGTTGAGGCTCAGTCAGATGACCTCTCCTTTCTCCCTTACCCCAACCATGAGCTCTCGACCCCTCTTTGCTTAACCTTCCTTGCTCTCTGAAGAAGCCACTTCATCAGTCTCCTCTCCCTTTTTGATATGGACACCTCATCATGCCTAACCCACTTTTCAATTTGTAAGAAATGCGACAGATTAGGGACCTACTTCTTTTCTTTATTTCCTTATCTTTTCCTTCATTTTTTTTTTAATTTTTAGAGAATACACTTAATTTCATAGAGGAAATTTTGTCGTATTCTCCTACTAAAAGGGTCATGTATTTACCTCCATACGATTTTTCTTCCATTTTTGTTTTTCTTTTTAGAGTTTGTGGATAGCAAATCAAAAGTGGCTATGAGTTTGCCTCGTTCGGACCCTACTATATGATAGATCTTATATAATTTGTCTCCTTTTTGGTTTCTTTCTCTAGATATCTCTTTCCCTTCTTTTACTCTCATATTAGAAGAATAACAGTAACAAACAAAGACGTATTATAAGAACAATAGCAATGCTCCAATATAGGTTGCTCAATAATGCAACATGTGTCCAGAGAGGCCTAAAACATGTGTGCGATCCAAAACAAGTTGCTCGATACTACAACCTACATCTACCTTAAGAAGGTACGTTTTCATTCCTCTTCCATTCAATTTGTTTGTGAAATGTCATTCCTTTGTTTATTGAAACAAAGAGAACAAAGCGACCAAACTATTTGGACTCAAAGGAATGGAGAGTTAGAGACCCATGTTTGTAAAATGTCAATATTGTGCTTGTTAATGAGTTTACCTTTGGATTTAAGGAATACACTAGCCGAGGGGCCCTACTTCGCAGGGGCTGGAATGGAACCATTGACATGTTGATCCGGTCCCTGGCCAAAAACCATTGAATCGGTCAACGATCCATTGACCCGAGTGGTCGAACCATCGTTCTGTTGACCTGTTCAATAGATTTTAGTCGTTTTTTATTTTTTTAATTGGGAACCTTCCAAGCAACCAGTTCTGTTTTATCCTAATCTCGGTCTCTGGCCAAAAATCGTTGAATCGGTCAACAACCCATTGACCTGGGCGGTGGTCGAACCATTGACCCATTCAATGGTTTTTTGTCATTTTTATTATTTTTATTTTTTTTTATTTTTGTTGTCAAAACGGGCCACCCATTCAAACCGAACAGTTGAAAAGTCGATTCAAAAATAGGTGGCCAGAACGGTTCCATTTTCAGGTCGTATGAATCAGATGCTCGAATGACATAACACGTATGGTACTGCTTAATAGACCTCACACTCAATTTTTTGCTTGTAATTTTTGTTGTCAGAACAGGTCATCAATTTTTTATTTTTTTAATTGAGAACCATCTAGGCAACCAGTTCCGTTTTACCCCAATCTTGACCCTTGGCCAAAATTCGTTGAATCGGTCAATGACTCATTGACCCGTTCAATAGTTTTTGGTTGTTTTTTTTTTGTTGTTAGAACGGGCCGTCCATTTGAATTGGACATTTGAACCGTCGACCCAAAAACCGGTGGCCATAATGGTTCCATTTTTGGGTCGTATGAGTCACGCCTGAATGACATAACATCATGTTTTTAAAACCGACCTGGAGACCGAATCGATTAGGGGTCCGATTACCAAGTCGAACGGTCGGCCCATTCTGACAAGAAAATAAAAAAAATTAAAAAAATGGTCAAAACCATTCAAACGGTTTGATATCTAGTTATTAAAAATATTTATAATAACTATTATATATTTATATAATTAGATAATTATATATATATATATATATATATCTCTAATTATCTAACAATACTTATATAATTAAATATATCTAACCGTATTTATATAATTTTAAAACCGACTCGGTGATCGAACTGGTCAGGGGTCTGGTTACCAGTCCAACGGTCCAACCGTTCGAACCGAACGATTGGCCCGTTCTAACAAAAAATAAAAATGGTCAAAACGGTCTGAACGATTCGATATCTAGTTATTAACAATATTTATAATAACTATTATATATTTATAGTTTTATATAATTAGATAATTATATATCTAATTATCTAATACTATTTAAATAATTAGATAATTATATATATCTAATTATCTTATATATATTTATTAATAGGAAATGGGTTGCTCTGAGAATATACTCGCACGAGTATATTCTATTTCCTGCACATATATATATTTACACTACTAACCGAACCAAATCTAACCCATATAATTTTGCTAATTTTGTGCATATGAGCAATGATAGTTAATTATTATTTCAGAATCATTAATGACACAATTAGTTGTCAACATTTCCATTAAATTAATTGAAATTTAACAATAATGTTAATTTAGCAAAAAATAATTCTGAGTTAACAAATAAAGTTAATTTAATTAATAGTAAACTAATGTTAATTGAACTTGAAAATAATCCTAATTATAGTTAAATAACAATAAATTATTGTTAAATAATAGTAAATTGATTTTTTTGACTCTTGTGACCCATCGTTTGGTATGTTAATTTTCTAATCCCTCCTTATTAGGGGTGCAACTTGGTCGGTTCAACCCAAGCTTGACCAGGCCCAACTTGAGTTTTTGCACAGGTCAGGCCTAAGCTTTCGGACTATGATTTGGGCCTATGCAAGAAAACTTGAGCCCAACCTAAACTTGGGTTGTTGCCTTGGGTAGCCGAAGCCCAACTTGACCCAACTCGAGCCCATCCAAACAAATGCATATGCATGTGTATTATATTTATATAAAAAAATATATATTTTTTCCAATTATATATGCGTATATATATAGTATGTATAAATACATATATATATATATATGTTTGTAAATGAAATTTGTACATATTTTCAATCAATAGATACATGAATTCTTTCAAGCCTGACCAATTCGTCCAAGCTTGACTAACTTGGCCTGGCCCAACTCAAGCCCAAGCACAACCTGAGTTGTGTTGGTTTAAGCTCATATTGGGTATGGGTTGATAAACTTGGGCTTAACCTCAGGTTGGACCAGGTCTGCATCTAAGGTTTGCACCTTTTAGGGTTGGGCATGGGTTGATCTTCAACATGACCTATAGCTTGACCGAATTACACCCCTACTTTTGATACAACCATGTAAGTTGAACCTAGTAAACTTGATACAACCCATACCTCTAACAATAATAAAATTAAAAGCAATAAAAATAAAATAATACAATATAAATTTATTAGTTTTAAATTTTGTTTCATTAATTTAAATCTCATTTAATAATTTCTGAAATTAAACATTAATAAGTTTATGGTTGGATTGGATTTAAACTTATTTGACCCAACCCGAGTTTTTGCACATGTTATGCTTATCTTATGTTTCGGGTTGTGGGCTTGGCTTGGGTTAGAAAATTCGGGCTTGATGTAAATTTTGGGTGTTAAGGGCTTGGTTAGTCAAAAGCCTGACCCAACCCAAGTTGGGCTTACTCCAACTCAAGTCTTACCCAACAAAACGCATACATACATGCATTATATTTGTATAAGTATGTCTTTTTTCAAATTATATATACATGTATATAGTAGTAATCATTTTAAGCCTAGCCCACCCTAGCTCGAAAATTATAGGATTGTGTAAGCTTGGATTTGTGCATATTTTGAATCAATTGTATTGTGAAGTTGGGACATAAAGCCCAATAAAAGATGTTAAAATAAAATTATATCCATGCATTCTTTAAAACCCAATCAATTCGATTAAGCTTGACCATACTTAACCCTAGTCCGAGCCTAAGCCTATCTCTAAATTATATTGGGTTAAGCTAGCTCAATCTAGGCCTGGGTTGATAAACTTGTTGGATCAGACCTAATGTTGAGATTTGCACCTTTAGGACTAGGCCTAAATTTATCTTCATTATGACCCAATTGACTCAGATTTCATATAAGATTCCCTCATGCATTTTTACGGGCCCTACTAGTTATCTTTAATTTAATAGAGAATTTATCTCATAAATTATTTCTAATTCCTATTTATCCTTTTCATCACTTTTTATCTATATTTATATAAATAAAGTTTGAATTAAAAATCTAATAATTATTTAAATATTCTAACAAAATTATATAATAACTTTCGAATATTTATTAAAAACACAAAAAATAATTATAATATATTTAATAATATTATTTTATTTAATAACTTTATATTTTTACAAAATTCATCACAAAATTATGTATTAACAATATAAATTATAATTTTCCAAATTATCCAATTTAAATATTGTTCAAATAATAAGAATTTAACATTAAAAAAAATAAAGTATTATTTAAATATTCAATAACTAAATATCGTAAGCAAAAATAGCTAAATAATTATATAACAAAATATTAATTATTATGTAACAACTTTAAAATAAATTAAATTCAAACAATTTTTAAATAGTTTTATATATTATTTAAATATTTAAATAACTAAATATTTTAAATAACGAAATATTTAAAATAACTAGATTTTAAATAGTTAAAATAATGAAATTATGTATTAAATTAAAAAATTTTCTTAAAAGTGGAAACATAATTATAATATAATATTCAAATTAATAATAATTTAGTATTTTAAAAAATTAATAACGAAATTATGTAATAAAAATATAAATAATAATTTTATGGATTATTAAAATAGTTAAATAATTAATATTTTAAAATTTAAATAATGATATTATTTAAATAACTAAATAATATTGTAAATAAATAATTTCACTTATATCAATTAATAATTATAGAAAATAACTTTCAGAAATATTGATATTTATTAATAATAACGTTGAAATCTTAATATATAATGAAATTAATATTAATTGTATTTTTAATAATTATTTATAGTTTTTTGTGATAAATATATTTTTAATAATTATGTATAAATCTTAATGTATGTATAAATATATTTTTTGTTTTGTTCTTTAATAGAAAATTTTCAATAATCATTAGATATTAAAATACTGTTATTTAACTTTTTACCTTTAATTTATTGTACTTACTATATTTTTTTTTATAACTTATTGATTAATATTTATTTTATTATTTGAGAATACACTATTTCTTCACTAATTTAATATGTTTTTTAGTATTTATTATATTTTTTGTAATTGCTGTATTGTATTGTTATTGTATTTTCATTATCAATTTATTTCAAAAAATGTATATTTTCACTATAAATTTTCAATAATTATTGGAGATTAAACTATTGTTATTTATTAGAGATTAGACTATTAATTTAACTAAAATTAAGAGTATTCACCGGGTTGGTTCAGTTCGGTTGTAAGCTATTTGGCCAACCAAATTGACCTGGTCAAGTTGGGGAATTGGCCACCCGAACCAACTAGCCATTTTTGAAAATCGACCACTTGAATTGTATCGATTTTCAGATTAATGGTCGATTCAAATGACTTAAACTTACAAAATTAAATTTAAATTTAATTAATCACAGTAACATTATAAAAAATAAATTTACAAATGATATATATATATATATATAAATATATATAATTTTTAATATAAAAATATAAATTTAAAAATGATATATATAATTTAAAAATAGTATATACCATTGGCCAAAAAACAGCGCGCAGCCACTCCGAGAGACATGTCACACGCGCGCACCTACACCGAGAGACTCCCACGTCTATTACCTCTTCAATCACAATCGCCACCTGCAAAGGGAAATTAGAATCCGGAGAAAACAAAAGCAGCGAGACATGTTGCAGAATTTCGATTCCTTTTCTGCTTTCCTGTTACCTTCCTCATGGATTCTCCAATGGTAAGCTCTCCGCTCCCCCCTCTTTATCTATCCCTATTGTACTTTTATTTTCCTTCATTCCTCTTGAACGATTTTTTCACATTTTATTTTATTTTAATTGTTCTTTTCCTCGTACATTATCTCATTGGAACATTAATTTGATTCCGGATTGATTTCCCATTTATTGTCCTAATCAAAGAACTCGTAGTTATCATCATCATTTCGTTCGATTCTCATTTTTGTTTTTTGAAATGGAATTTCGGATCGGGTTCTGTTATGCTGAGCTGAGTAATTAGTTGATAAGATGTTTGATACCTGTGCTGGGAGCGTATTTTGCATGTTCAGATCTATATTTTCTTTGTTTGGATTTCTAAGTTTGTATTAACTACAACCAATAATGATTAGTGCTACTACTATTGTAAAGTACTATGTTTCTCCATCTGATTTACATCGTCGATCGTTTGGATTAGGCCATTGAACTTGAAACAATGTAATTTGATTCTTTTTTTTCCTCTGAAAGCCAATGTGATTTGATTCTCACTGTAATTAATTGAGTGTTAGGAAATTTAACGGAGAGTGGAGTGTGCTTTCCATGTAAGTTTACTCACAGCGAAAATAAAATAGATTATCAATATACTGCACAGTTGCTGAACAACTACCCTTTAAGGTCACATGCTTCTTAGTGTATGGTTGGGGCTAGGCTCTGAAGTTATTCTAAATGGTCAAACCCTATTACCATGTAATTTCTTCTACTCAATCTGCTTCTACCAAATGCTGTTTCTGTTTCTTTAGAATAGAAACTTGCTCCTAAGGAACAAATTGCTAAACACTAGTGTTATTCCCCAGGAACCAGAAATTCCATTGCCAAACGGGGCCTTGGATGCCTGAAGCATACGGTAATCAAAGCTTAAGTGTTAAAGAGGGTCATTTCCTGTTTAATAAAGGCATGGATAAATGAATCTTTTGAAAAATCTAAGTTGGCCAGAATATTAGTTTCATGGTAAATATCTTGCTCACTAAATTGGGGCGGTCAATGAAAATCTAAGTATCAACTTTTTTGTTTTATAATTTACCAAAAAAAACAATTTTCTTTTATAGTTTCTGTCAACCAACATAAAATAGAATAACAAATCAAGGAGAAAATAAGAAGAAGAAATAGAGAGAACACCAAGATTTAATGTGGTTTGGCTCGGTAGCCTACATCCACGGGAAGAGAGGGAAAAATATCTACTATGAGAACAAGAGATACATGATTGATCTTTCTATAGACTCACAACAAAATACCACTCTCACTCTCTCCTCAGACCCTAATCTCACACACTCACTAGCTTAAATAAGCGAAGTCCAGATTATATCAGAATTACACGTAAGCCCTTCTTTCTCTCATAAATACATCCATGTCCCCATAACTTATCAATATTACAAATATACCCCTGTAATCTCCAACAACCCAAATACAACCAAATACAATATATCTCTCAACAGGCCCCCTCAAACTCAAGGTGTGAAAACAAGCTTGAGTTTGCAAATAAGGATGTTGAAGCAACCTCCATGAAAACAGGTTTACTATTGAAGCAAAAACCATAAACCTTGAGATGTTGAAGGGACTTGAAGCAACAGTTCACCAATACACCACAAATTATCACGTCACTACACTTTTCTCGAACACCAAGGGAGCTTCACACGTTCACCAACAATCCACCAATACACCACAAACTACCACATCACTACACTTTTCGAATACCACAGGAGCTTCACACGCTCACCAGCAAAGTTATCACAACGCCACAAACCATCACTAATCATATGCTTCACACGCTCACCAACAAAGTTATCACAACACCACAAACCATCACTAACTCACAAACAACCACAACTTGAGGCATCAAAACCTTTTTTTCCAACTCACAAAACACCACAAACTCACAAGATATTGCAACCTGAGGCTAGTAGTCAACTACTAGCCCAGGTTGTGAGCTGTGAAGGTGTATGTTCTACCAACCTGGGCAGGATGTATGAACCACACACACACACACACATACATATATATATATATATCAACAAAATAATAATAATTTTATCAGATTGAATGTTTGATTCAGTGAAACATGTTGAGTAGGTGATTCATGCTGCTTATTTACGTATGTGTACTTAAGTATTTTAAGCTAAACGTCATTGAAGTAGCTAATTTATACTTAACCTTTTCCCAAAAAAAAAGTATTTTAAACTAAGTTTCATGCAAGTATAGGATTTTATGTTCACCTGATGTCTTCACCTTGTTTAGGGGGTGCAATTAAATAGGTTTGAGGATATTGCTTACGATATTGTGTAGGCATTTAGCCATAAATCTGTTATCCCTTCATCATTCTCTTATTGTCTTAAGAAGCATGGCATTTAGCTGGGTAATTAATAAAATTGCAATTACAGATTTTTTTTTAATCATTAACAGTTAAGTTTTATCGATATTGGATGAAAGGATGGTATATGTACATTGTTGTACATATCTGTGCAGTACTTTTTTTGGTGGTTGCTATATTGTATGTCATCATGGTGTGAATATTCAGTCTTCATTCGTTTGCAAATTTTATGTGCATCATCTTGGTTTACCTTTCTCTCTTCTAGTACTTAAAGGAGGGTTACCTGCATTTGTTCATTTCATTGTAGACAATGTACAGGGTTTTGAATTCACTTTCCACTTTCTTTGACCCCTTGTTCTTGGTTTTGTGTCAGCATAAACAGTAAATGATAAAAAATCCTTGCTATTTTTTAGCTGTATGTTGGTTGATTGATTTTATCTTGATTGGTGTGATCTGAAAATTTTGTGCTCTTTTTTTTTTTTTTTGTGGTACACAGGTTTGGAGTGTTCTGATGAGCTGGGATTATCATGTTGCAGTGCCTAGAGGGATTTAAGCATCTGTTTGCTTTCCTGCTGGGGTGTTGCGATCTAGATTTATACAAACAAACAAAAGGTCTCGAAGATCCAGAAGCTCTTGCAAGCGAAACAGTGTGTGAGTTGCATATCATCCCTAAAATTTCTTTTCTTGATGCTCGATCGATTTTATGAAACTGTTAAACTTCTTGAAGATATGTGTCAATACAGTGGTTGCTATTCTAATCTAGATGGTGACATGCTTATTTTGTTTAACAGGTTCTTAATTTCAAAATTTAAAATTTTCCTGTTATTTCGAAAATGGCTTGTAATATATTTATTTGTATGTAAGCATACTTTTTTTTGATTGATTTTGTATGTAAGCATATTGTTTGTTGTTTTTATGCCTGATTGAAAGTATTTTTTATGAATGCCTTGTGACACATGTAACTGCAGAAAAATTTAGGTCATCTACCATAGCATAGTTATCCCAAGAAGCATAAATTGGTTTGGCTGTCAGTAAATTCAGAAACTACCCCTGGCAGATTGGGTAAGTTCAAATATGTTAGAAAGTAGGAACATGGATTGGACTGCATTGTTGTTATTCTTCTGAATTCTGATGCCCTGCTGGCCTGCAGGTTGGGGGTACTCCCTGGCCTTTATGGAACCCCTAAAATTGCTTATCTACCCTAATTTACATTGTTCTTGAAACAATTTCAAACTAAAACAAGAGATACACATTTTTGTTTAAACAAGTGCTGTGCTCTTTTGTTTAATTATTCCTAATTAGTATAATTCAGTATAGTTTAAGTTGGCAAGGTGCCACCTAGGTGCGTAATTGCCAAGGAGAGCACCTAGCTTCCTAGTCAACTAGGCACCTACCTAGGTTTTGCCCAGGTGATGAATGTCTTTATATGAAAAGAACCTAAATCCTACTTCCTACATATATCCCTATGCAATCTGGAATGTAAAATAGCACTAATCTCTTTTTTTGGGTCTGCAAAACAAAAATGATTTTATTAATAAAATTAAGGGGGGGGGGAAAATTACAACAAGAGGTTGTTCTGTTGACAACCCATTACAATAGTAAACATCCCCACTCTATTACAATGGATCCCAATACATTTGCTGTTTATTAACCCCTTGCTTAGCTAAACCATCCGCCAATCCATTAGCTGACCTTCTTATCCAACTTACTATAATATTCTTACCTCTTGACAACCTATTTTTTTTTTTTTTTTAATCAGCAACACAGAAAAAAATTCATTAAAATTACATAAAAGAGGTACAACAAGAAGTTGTGAAAAGATATAACAAACCCAAGAGGACAAATTTATCCCAGAAAACTACAAATGGGCCCAATACATAGACCGTCTTTGAACCCCTTGCTTAGCTAGCTCATCTGCCAAATGGTTTGCAGATCTTCTAACCCAAGTGACTTGAATCATCATTTCTTTAGATGTCCATTTGAACCTTCTATAATCATTCCTAAAATTCCAACCTATTTCTTCTCCCTTTTTCATCGAACTCACAATTGTTCTCGAGTCCCCTTCAATAATTAGTCTTTCGGTATTGATAAAAAAAGTCTTTCAATACCCAACTCTTTTGCTTTCTCCACCCCACAAACCATTGCCAAAAATTCTGATATGAGTACATCACCTTGCCCAAGTGGACCTGAGTACAATGAGAGTATAATTCCTTTCTCATCCCTAATTACTCCACCAATGCCTAATAGTCCTGGATTACCCACACAACTACCATCAAAATTTAGCTTCTTCCAACTGCAACTTGGTGGTGATCATTGCACACAGACCTTTTCTCTTCTAGAGGAAGAATTGTCTATTGCACCCCAAGACCTGAAAAAATCATCAACCTTGAACGGTTAAACCCAGAGAAAAGATTAAAAGTTCTAGCCCAGTGTGCCGCTCTTGAGGTTATTACCTCTATCAAAGCTTTTGCTTTTCTTTGCCTTCAAATATCCTTAAATTTCTTTCTTCCCAGACTGACCATACCACTGCTGTCCTCGTGCATCTCCACAAGGTCCTACCCCTCCTCTTGGAGCAACTAAAAGAAGACGGGCTAAACAAGTAAACAACCCTTCCATTCCAAGCTGACAGTGGAGGACCACCTGCACCCAAAAAGAGAAGAAAACCAATCCCAAGTGCAGCCAACAAAAGGACAGGAGATTAAGATATGAATAGTAGTTTCGCCATTCAACTTACATAAAAAACACCACCTGGGGGACAAGCACCATTGTGGTCTTTTCCTTTGGATCATATCACAAAGTGTTAATCCTACCGGATTTTGAGTCCATTGGAAGGGCTGTCTCTGATTGGGTGCTCATCCTACCGGATTTTGCTCAAATATCCTTGTCAGATTTAGGGTCCTCCTTTTGGAGTGCAATTGAGATTCAAGAATGTAATCTGGAAAGATCTTTGTAATGGTTTGTGGTGTAATCTCTACACCAGGATGTAATCTGTGGTTTCCTTTTTATAAAATTTTCTTTTCTGTTATTATAAAAAAAAGGATGGGCAAGTGGTTCAACTTTTAGGTGGCAGTGGAATGTCTGGTGAAGTATCCAACCTTCATCAATTAGAAGCATAATTGTCAAGGTGACACCTAGGTGAGAAGGCGCTCATGGAGGGTCGACTCGTTTAATCACCAAGATATTTTTTACACGGTGCTCTTGGATACTTTTATATTCTTAATATTTTGAGATTATAGTAATAAAATAGACATCATTAAACTAAAGTTAAAATATAGTTTTTTGTTATTTTTCTCATTTGTTTGGTTTTAAACAACATGTATATTGCCTTGAACCCTTGAAGGCTTCAAAACTTGAACCGGTAAGTGATGATACGCGGGTTCGCTTGCTTCCCTGCTGGAGGACAGCTCGGACGAAAAGTGCTAAGGTCGTTGCACCTATCTACAAGAGTAGAGGAAGACCAGAGTGTTCAGGGTTTTAGACCCGGGGTGAGCACTTTGATGCTTAAGTCAGCCAAGCTAGTTGAGTAGAGAGCAAGAAAGTGAGAGCAAAGTTGCACTAAATCGTGCGTATCATGGTAGAGGAGGCTTGAGTCCTTTAGGCGTCGGGTCCCAATCTTGCGTCTGAGATATCCGGGGATGTCGGGCCTTATCTACCTGCTATCTTTGGGGTGCGTACCTTCCATGTTGGCGGCGGACGTTATCCGACCTCTCCGAGTTATATGGGGGATGGGGTCATCTGCACCAAATGCAGGTCGTGCCACTACACGACTCGGAACTGATTGGCACGTTACTCCGGATAAGGCTAATTTTCTGTGCAGGTCGGAACCTCGGAGGTTGGCTGATTGCTTGGGTCAAACATAACTACTTTGACCACCAGTTCCTAGACTCTCTCTCTCTCTCTCACACACACACACACACGCGCGCGCGCGTGCACGCACTCACACACACACAAAAAGTTAATATAATCACAAGTAATGCCTTTGACAATTTAAATTGCTAAATTGGAATCTTTCCCAATTTCCCCTGTGCCCTTTGTTAGTGTACATCAAAGGAATGCAATGAGTGTATCTTTTGACAATAAAAGACAATGCATTTAGGCTACAGATGGAAATTTGCAAGAACCTTGGGTTGCTGGGCCTGAATTTTGAAAGGCTTTCTATGTCTAAAGTATGAACATCTCATGTATCTTTAAGAAGGTATTAGTTTCAGTGCTTCTTTTGATGTATGAGTATAGAAACTATAATTTTATACCTGCATATGGTTCTCCATGGTTTGTATTCATTAATCATGTAGTCGTTATAACAGCCTAGGGTTTCCCCCTTCCCCAAAATATAATTTACAAAAAAAGTAACTGTATTTGAAGCTTTTTTTGCCACTCCCTTTCTCTTGGTTCCTTGCCCAATTCAACTTCCACTCAAACATTTTGGTTGTCTGGTTAATCTGAACTGTTCAGCTTGAATCCTTTCACCTTAACATATAGGGAAGTTATAATATCTGTGATTGCAAGTATTATATTCATTGCACTTGATTTTGTTTGCTGTTGTCTTACTTGTGTTAATTTTGTTCTTTATGTTATCTTTTGGGTTGTTGAAAGTTACTAAATAGTGAAAATAAAGGTTCTAAGATTTTTCCTGCTATTGGTTACAGTTAGTGTGAGTGAAATAGAAGCATTGTATGAACTGTTTAAGAAGATTAGCAGTGCTGTAATTGATGATGGGTTGATAAATAAGGTATACTTCTGGTGCTATTCTGTTTACTTTTTTCCTTTCTATTTTGATTGATAACTTCCAATTTTATTGATATTATAAAAAAGAATAACATAGATACTGAAATTGTGCAGAAACCCCATCAAGATTGATCCCTGTTTGCCTCTCCCCTTCAGGCACTGTTCTGTTGAAATGGTTGCAGATGATGTGATATGCACATTTGTCTTATCCCTTATGGTTATTCTGTCTTTTTGTTTAAGATGTGGAATTTTATATCATAATCATCATCATCATATAAGTCATGTCCCAACTACATGGGGTCAGTGAGTTACATTAATCCTGTTTCTCCATTCTGTTTTGCTTAGTGCCATATCCTTTGTTAAATCATGAGCCCTTAAATCATTTCTTACTAAAATTTGTGTCTTTTTGGTTTACCCCTAGCTTTTCTAGCCCCTTCAACTTGTAAGAGATCACATGTTCTTACAGGTGCTGTAGATGGTCTTCTTTGTACATAACTAAACCTTCTTAGTCTACTTACCCTCATTTTTTTACTTATCGAAGTTACACATAAGTTCCTTCGAGTGACTGATCCTGCCCTTCTTAGTTTTCTCACTCATCCATTTCAACATTTTGCTTTTCTTCCATACTTTTTTTTGACATATTGATAAAAAATACATTTTTTGACATGTTTCTTGACTGCCTAACACTCTGCTCCATATGGTATTGCTGTCCTTACAACTATTCTATATAAAATTTTCCTTTTAGCTTAAGTGGTATTCACCTACTACCAATGTTTTAAATTGCGGAGGCGTGACATGAGGTGTTCCACAACCTAGAGGCGTGAGGCATAAGCCTCCTAAAAACAAGGAGGCGTAAGTCTACTTAAGAGGAGGGGGGAATGAGGAGGAAGGAGGATCTCATTTTTCTTTATTTTTAATAAAAGTCTTTTATATTAAGAAGAATGAAGATGCATATCACTAGTTAGGGGGGAGGGGCTTGTCGAAGCGGAGGCGAGCGAGCTGGAGCGGGTTACTTAGCTTGACCAGACTGCTCAGTTACTTAGCCTGCTCGATCCTATTTGCTTGGACCCTTCTAAACCAGATGCACGTATTTGGTCCCCTAACTCTTCGGGTACCTTCTCTCGTGCCTCATCTCCTCCCTGTGCTTTGACCTTAGCTCTCAGTCTTTCCCATGTAAAGAGATTTGGTCTAAATCCATTCCTCCTAAAGTGGGAGCTCTTTGTTGGGAGGCCTCTCTTGAGAAACTAAGCACTTTGGGCAACCTGCAAAGGAGAAGACCTTGTCTCAATATATCCCCTGATTGGTGTGTCCTCTGCAAAGCAAATGGAGAAAGTTGTAACCATCTAATAATATCCTGTTCTTTTGTTGTAGGTCTTTGGGAAAAGCTTTTTAGTCTCTTTGGGTGCAGGTGGACATTGCTGTTGCGGATTAGCAATCTATTTGAACCTGCAACATTCAGGTGGCCTACGAAACGAGGTAGGATGATATGGAGGTGTGTTAGAGCTGCACTGGTTTGGACTGTCTGGGAGGAAAGAAATTCCAGAATTTTCGATGAGAAGGAAAGGAATGAGGTCAATGTTTGGAAATGCTTACTTAATAGAGCCATCAACTGGGTTAAGACTTTGGAACTCTTTTCTCCTTTCTCTTTTGATGACTTATGGAGAAATTGGGAAGCGATTGCCAAAAGTTCTAGTGTAAAAAGCAAGCTGTTAGTAGAATGGAAACCTCTTGAGGGTATCATTAAGCTCAACTTTGATGGTAGCAGCCTAGGCAATCTGGGACCCTCCAGTATTGGGGGAGTGTTTAGAAATGCAGAGAGGCTCATCATCGCTCTTTTTTTCTGGCCCTATAGGAGTAGGGGATTCAGATAATGCAGAAATTCAGGCAGTGTTACAAGGAGCTGAATTTGCCAAAGAACTGAACTGTGGACAGCTCTTAATTGAAGGTGATTCAAAGCTGGTGATCCAGTGGTTAAAAGAGCCAGAAACAACAGCCTGGTCCTATAAAGGGATTTTTCGAAGATTCAGATGGCTAACTACAAACATGTCTGTCCATTTCCAATGGGAAAGAAGATCTACAAATGGATTAGCAGACTCACTAGCTAAACAAGGAGTGCATAGGAATCAGATGTTTTGGGCTAAGCTGTAATTCTCTGTTCTGATTTGATGCTGCATTTTGCGCCTCTTTTTGGGAACCTTATCTGTGTATCTTTATAATTCTATTAATAGAACTTCTCATTATCATCAAAAAATGTATTAATTTAGAAGAAGATTTGAGGGCTTTGGTTAGTTTTTGGAACCTAGTATTGGAAGGGATTGAGATAAGGCTTATTGTGGAAATTTTTTGGGTGGGGGGAGATTAACCTTGATTGAATCTACTATAGTTAACCTCCTAGTTTATTTCATGTTAGTTTTTAGGATGCCTTAGGTAGTCATGAAAAGAACCAAGAAGCTACTGGGGGATTTTCTTTTGGAATCAGGGGAAGGGAAGAAAAATCACTTGGTGAGATTGGAAATAGTGGTCAAAAGGAAGGAAGAAGGGGGATTGGGAATTGGCAATGTAAGTTTGAAAAACTTGGCTCTCTTGAACATGTGTTGGTGCTTTCCTGTAGCAAATGAGAGCTTGTGGCACAAAGTGGTGGCTGGTATTCATGAGCTATCAAGGAATGGAAGCTATAAATGGTATCCTTTCCAGCTTCCTTAATCATGTGAGATATGATTCGGCTTCTGGCAATAAGATAGATTCTGGGAAGATGTATGGATAGGGGAAACCTCTTTGAAAGATGCTTTTGCTCCCTCTTTGCTCTTTCCACTTTTAAAGGAAGACTTGTTGCTGATTTCCTCCAACCTCATCCTTTTTCTTTAGGGCTGAATTGAAAATTGAGCTTTACCAGAAATCTTAGAGTCTGAAGCCCCCTTTGCATTTAACTTGTTGAACGTTTTGGGATTTGTCATCTTTGATGATGAGAGGAGAGATACCGAGTTTGGTCCCTTAATCCTATAGGGATTTTCTCCTATAACTCCATTTTTAATTCCCTTGTAACCACTTCCTCTCCCCCTCCTTCCCTGTTAAAGAAATTTGGTGCTTCCCTATCCCCCTAAAGGTTAGTACTATATGCTAGGAGTATTCCATGGTTTCTTTTACACTTGTGATTTGTTACAGAGGGAAAGATAAAATTGGTCCTTATCCCCCAATTAGTGTTGCTTATGCAAGTTGAATGGTGAGATTGTTTTTCATCTCTTAATCTCCTGTCCCTTTGTTTGCTGTATCTGGGAATGTTTTTTTTTCCTCTTTTTGTCTATAGGTGGGACCCTCCTGCCAATTTGGAGTGGTTGTTTATTCCTTCTTCTATTTTGAGAAGCACAAGAAAGGAGGGGCAGGCTTCTATGGAGATGTATAAGAGTAGCGGTGGTCTGGACAATTTGGGAAGAAAGAAACACAACAATTTTTTGGGAGAAGGAGAGTAGGGAGACAGTTATAGAGATCCTAACTCTAAGAGTTGCACATTGGTTTGAGACCTTGACACTCTTTTCGGAATTCAAGGTGGAGGATTTCTTCAGGAGTTGGGGGGCCTCTAGGAAACAAAAAATTCTAGAGGTTTGGTCACCCCCTGTGGGTGGTTGGATGAAACTGAATTGTAATGGCAGCAAAGTGGGCAATCTAGGCCCCTCAGGCATTGGAGGGGTGATTAGGGATGAGAGTGATGCTATCTATGCCTTGTTTTCATTAGGACTAATTAAACAAGGTGATTCTACTGATAAAAAAAGAGCAAGGTGATTTGGTAAGCGAGAAATCTGGTGCAAACCAATCCCTCCTAAAGTGCAAGATCTTAATTGGGGAATGTTTCTTGGAAAGATTAAGTAACTTGGATCTTGGAGAAGCAAGCTGGGGATTTCCAAGTGGCTCTAAGGTGGAGAAGGGAGGTGGAAATCGAAGCAAAAACTTTTGTACTTGAGGAAGTAACAAACAGTGGAATAGCAGCGCTGAAGATCTGGGAAGACAAAAGAGCTTCTATTTTGTTAGTAGGAGAAGCCATCTGCTGGCTGAAAGGTTTTGTTAATGGAACAATGCACTCTGTTAAGAAACCAGGTTGGAAAAGCTCCTTTGGTCTACTGTTAAGAAGCATGGTTTGTAGCTATTACAGAGTACTTTGGGGATAACAGAAAGTTTTTGATTTGCGTTCCAGAGGGCAAGGAGAGAAGAGGCTGGATGGTTTTTGTGGATAGTTTACAGGAGTTGTTGATGAGACAGGAGGAAAGTCAGCAGAAGACAAAAGGGGTTTACTGTGAAGAAGTGAGAGAGACATCTGAATCACATCTCACTACGGAATAATCAAAGGGAGAAAAATTTGAAAGTATGAGCTCGAAGCTTGTTTTAGTGAGTTCAAGCGGAAGCAAAAAATTGTTCTTGAACTAGGAGAAAGGAGCTTGGAGGCAGCGGCTGGTTCTTACAGCAGCAAGAGATGTTACAAATTGAGGGAGGATCCTGGAGAGTATCATGAAAAGGCTCACATTCAAGCACCTTGTTTCTGTTATTCCTTTTGGGGAAGAGAGGCCTGTAATATCGAATAATGAGTTGGTGGAGACCTTGGATGGTTCGGTGGTGATTGAACATTGGCACTTATCCTGTAACCGGATGGAGGTTTCTCATGAGAGCCTCATTTTATAATTATTAGGGCTTTTGTTCAATCTCTAGAACGGAGTTTCCCTAGACAGAATTGTTAAGACTTTGGGAGGAAATCTTATTAAATATAATCTTGATTTCAAGGTGGTGAATATTCAAATCTTGGGGTTGAAGCCAAGTGATGTTCCTCGAGCCATTGATCTTTTCTCTAATGGTTTATGGTTGAAAGTTTGGTGCTTGACAGAATCTGAAGCGTCTTTGTGGAAGAACTCGAAGGTTGAAGACGATAGCTTATTGGTGGGATGAGTGACACACATGGAGAAGGAAGTTTGGGGGAGGTGAAAAGGTTGGAGGGGCAAGCATTAAGGGTAACTGAAAAGTCACTCATAAAAGGTTTTTCAGGGACTCTACCCGAAAAGGAAAATAGTTCAAATTGTTTTGATTTCAGAGAAAGGAAAGAGGGTAGCAATTCATTTTTAGAAGATTTACAATTTGAGGCCATGTCAGATACGAGTTTCGGTCCACTTAATAAAGAAGAGGAGTAGGCTAGGCCATGGACTCCTAAACTGATTGTGATAGGGGAGAACCATGTTTTTGGACCAAGCCGTGTAGATGGACCAAGCAAGAAGGGATCACATGGGGCTTTAAGTGGTCAGGCGAGTCAAGAACCCGATTTATTGTGTAGGCCGCTGGCCACTAGAGGATGGTAGTCTTTGTCCATTGTCTTCCCCAACTATTATTTTTGAGCACCGATTTGAAGAGGGATTCTGCGCAATGCCGTCCGAAGGATGATTCTCAAGGTTCCCATTTTATTCCATCAGAAATGTTTTGGCCTTACCCCAGGGGTGGACAACTGGTGAGGGTGGGTACAACTAAAATGCTAAGGACAAAAAAGGTGATAAGTTTTAAAAACTGCTATCCTTCTCTCTTAAAGGAAAAAGGAAGGAAGAGATTTGTGAGTGGGTGATTACTAAGTTTGTTCGTTTTGGTGATTTGTGTGAGTCAAAGTGCTTGAAGAATGTGGCATCTTCAGAAAAGATCGACTCCTAAGCACTCCTATTGGCTACTGAAAATGACACTCCACAAGGAAGGGCTACTGATAGGATTAGATATGTATCCTTTGAGAAAGGCTCTCACGTTGCCTTGTATGAGGTAAAGTAAGGAAGTGAAAATGCTTTAGATGTTTAGTTGTTGTCAGTTAAAGAGGTGGTGGGTCAACACTTTAAGCTTAGTAATAAGGGGGCCGTGGATGATCATATCGTTTGGAGAGAGCTGAGGTGGGAGATAATGCTGAGGAGGAAGTGATAAAAGAAAGAACTTTGATTTCAATTCTTTAAAGAGTAGCTTTT
Source organism: Nelumbo nucifera (assembly GCF_055504915.1). Classification (NCBI taxonomy): domain Eukaryota; kingdom Viridiplantae; phylum Streptophyta; class Magnoliopsida; order Proteales; family Nelumbonaceae; genus Nelumbo; species Nelumbo nucifera. Next base: position 59,675,173 of record NC_142649.1, read on the forward strand.
GTTCCAATGAGATTGATGGCAGGGAGCTGGGCAAGGAGTTGGACGTCAGTACCCGATGTTGGAGTTGAAATGGGAGGTGAGGAAATTTTAGGTGATAGTGAAGGGTCTGGAAACCAGGTTGAAAGCTACATCGAGGATATCTGACACTATGAGGAGGTGAAGATCGGAAGGTTGGGCATTGTCTTAGGTTGAAGGAGCAAACCTGAAGAGGAGGGGGAACGGATTAATGAGATAATCAGCAAGGAACTACGTAGTTCGAGAAATCATAATATTGTGCATGTGACAAAGATATTCTCTAGGCTAAAACTCGGCTTGGCAGGAGCAAGACCTACAAAAAGTACAAATGGGTTTACAGGAGGAAAAGAACGAGAGACAGTAGGGGTATTGACCATGGGGGGGGCATCGGGGCAGGTTTAGTCATCAACCCCCTTTTTCTGAATGAGCAATAAGTAAACAAATCGAGTGGTGTTGATGTTGAGTTTGTTGTGAGGCAGTTGCCGTAGAATAATAACAGTATTAATGGGGAATCAGGTGGGGTGACCCTCCGAAAAATAATGGATAGAGAGGTGTTGAAGGAATTTTTTAAATCCAAATAATATTTAAATAATTTATAGCCCAGATAAGTGGGTTGGCTAGTGTGCTAGCCAAATCATCAAAACTAAATAAGGTGTCTTGAATGGGAGTTCCCTCTCTTTAAGTGGGAGGGACAGGTGTCCTTCACCTAGGGGGAGGGGGTAGTTGCATAACTACCCCACTCCCTATTTAAGCTCCTTAAGGGAGAAGCTAGAGGCGGAGAAAATTGTGTCTCAGTAGATGCTTAAGAAAAGCCAAGAAAGAGAGAAGAAAAGAGAAGTTCTCAAGGGAAGCCGAGGAAGGAAAAGAAATCTCACTAATACAGGTAGGAAAAGGAAAATCCTTTCCGTGAATACTTCCTTTATATGTCTTCTACTATGTATCTTTATTCCTCTCTCTTTTATTTTTACTTTTAAGAAGGGAAATAGAGGGAAATAAACCATCTACTACCAGGTGCTTTTACTTGGTTGATTATGGCCCAAGACAAGTTAGGGGTTAAACCATCTACAGTCTAATTCCTAAGGACTGATTATGGTTTCCTTCAAATGAAAATGAAGAACAGAGGAATAAAAACCGTATACAATCAAATATTCAACTCGATTAACTACAATTCCCTTCTTGTATACAAAATCCAGAGGATTAAGGCTGTCTACAGTCAGAATTTTATCTGATTGACTACAGCTTATTGTGAAGGAAGGAGTGAGAAGGAAATCTTCTTTGTATAAAAAAGTAAAGAAAGAGAGAGGTGTATTGTTGTAGAGTTTCTCGATTGTAAAGAAATGCAAATGAAAAGTTCTTTTTTTTTTAAGTACTTTATTGTTTTTTTCTTTTGTTCTATGAATTCATTTCTCCAAATCAAAATCAAAAGGTGTTCTCTACTTTCTTGTGGAGATGTAATTAGGGGGAACAATCCATATGATTCACTGAATGGGACTTACCCAAAATAATAAAAACTCAATCATTTGATTGAGTGAATTATGCTGCATGAGAATTTATTAAAATTTTCACACCAACAATAGGTTACAATTGGTAAAAGCTTGGGTCTGTTTTTTTGGGGTGGTGACGAGTTTGCTAGAATGGCTTTTGAGGATTTCGAAAGAAGGTATGTGATGGGGACGTTTCAATCCAGGATGACACAATCGCATAGGAAGACTGAAGTCATGGCTGTGGCAAGGAGGGGTTTTTGTTTTCTGGTTAGTTAATGGGCTGCTGGTCTATTTATTAATGGGGATTTGTATGGGGTCTTTCCTTGTTTTTAGCTTGGACTTGATTGGGTGTCCATTTTGTTAGTAAGTTGCATGGGTAGTGGGCTCTCAAAGAGTCTTTGAGACTGCTTTCTTCTCTCGGTGATATCTTATCACCTCTCTGATGTATCTCTTTTATTTTAAATGTTATCTTTATTCTTCAAAAAAAGAAAAGAAAGAGCAGAATCCCTAGCAACAGTTTTTGGGGTTGAGAAATCCAAACAAGTGGGAGTCGGTAGTTTGATCATTAAAGGTGATTCAAAGGTAGTAGTGGAATGCCTGAAAAAAGGTGAGGGGTGATTTGGCAGCTTAGAAATGACTTTAGGGCGCTTCAAATGGATTTCAAAAGATATGAATGTTCAAATAAGATGGGTTAGAAGATCTACTAACAATTTGGCAGACAGTTTAGATAAGCAAGGGGTTCAAAGACAACATATTGGTTGGGCACAGTTGTAATATAATTGGGGGGCTAATCCTGTAATGGGTATTCTAGTTTCTCCCAACTTCTTGTTGTACTCTGTTCTTTTTAATCTTTAATGAAATTCTAATTTTTGTATTGCTGATAAGAAAAGACCCATTGTAGCTGTAAAATCTGAGGGTTCTCCAATATATATATATTTTTTATAATAAAATAAAATTCATTTATAAAAAAAGAGATTATAGGGGGAAGGTGACAAGGAATCACTCGAGAGAGAAAAAGAAAATCCCAGCATCAAAAAACATCAAAGTTACTCCTCAATGAATCTTCCTCCACACCTTCTCCCTCAACCCACACCTCCCCTCCTTCCTTTAAAAAGGTCTTCTTGCACCAACCTTAACATCTCTATCTGCAAGCCTCACCACATTTGGGCCACCTTCAAAATCTTCCTTAGGAACTACACTAGCTTTTCATCTCTCCTTGTGACTTTGCAATCCTCCTTTTCTTTTCCCTTTTCCTTAAAATTTTTCTGGACTCTCAAACACCCCTTTGAGTACACACACCGCAGAAGTATTCTGACTGTCAACACCATCCCCACCAAGGGACTTCTGCTTTATGGTTTTCTTGCTTGCTCTTCTTCTATACACCCTTTTATATTTACTGCAAAGGCCAGCTCCGACCAGCACCAGAAGAGATTTACTAGAACCCCTACATTTCTTTACATCCTCAACCCATCAGGGTCCACGGATACTGTTAAATACTTTCTTCTACCCAAATCAACTCTAACCTTACCCACTATCACTTCTTCAACTATTAAATTCTCCAGACACCTCTGAGAAAATGTACACTTTTCCTCCACACCAACATGGCGAGGCTCAGATATGTCATCTGAGACGTCCATAACTTGTGGCACCACATCATGAGAGGGAAAGGGGCAAGCAAGATTTGTCATGAGAAGGTGGCAATCTTGCATCAGGACACATACCTATTAAGTCCACATACCTATTTGACACTCCTTTTTTTTCTGAAGTCCACCATATAATCTCTTTGGGGACTCTCATATGTTTTCTCCAAACCAATGAATGCTATATGAAGATCTCTTTTCTTCTCTCTGAATTTTTCTCTCAATCGTTTCAATGAAAGAAGGTGGATTCCATGGTTGATCTCCTAGCATAAAACCAACTTTTTTGATATACTAGTTTCATGTTGTAATCTTTGCTCAATTACACTCTCCTAAAGTTCCGTAGTATGGTTCATGAGTTTAATCCCGTGATGATTATTACAACTTTGTAGGTCACCTTTGTTTTTTAATATATACACTATCATGTTCTTTCATTGAGATTTCATTTTATCTTGTTAAATAGTCCTTCAACTAGCAGTGCTTTAAACTATTCTATGCAGGAAGAGTTTCAGTTGGCATTGTTCAAGACAAACAAAAAAGAAAGCTTATTTGCAGATCGGGTACTCTTTTTTCTCATCAAACTTTATGATTCAGCTGGTTTTGTTGAATATTTTTTGGTTTAACAGTGGCATCAGATATAATATAATGGGTGGATTATCCTTCTTTATGTTTTTAGCTTCTATGTATAACCATTCAAGTATTCCGACTGTTTCAAGGTCATGAAATGAACTAGGAATCAATTAATTTATTCTGAGACATCATTGGCTGAACTTACAAATGAAACAAATACTGAAAGAGTAAATATTTGCCGTTGAGATCCTTATTGGATTTCTAAATTTTGGGTGATTCAATAAAGGGCAAAATATAAGATTCATTATAAAATAAAATTATATTTTTATATTGAACAGAATGGAATGGTGAAACAGGATTCATGTAGTTCGCCCCATATATTTCTTCATCATCATTATCATCTAACCGTTGTCCTAACTATGTGGTGTTGGCTGCGTGAATCCTGCCTTGCCCTTTCATTCTGTTCACTTTTCTCTGCTTCCTCATTATTCTTTCTTGTTCATTTATTAACTCCGCCATTCATGGTCTTATCAATTAAACCCAGTAATTTTGGAAGATAAATAAGGATAGGGCTAGACTGGAAGCTGGGGGTGTTGAAGTCTGTGAGCAAATCAAGGTTTATTTAGAATCTGTTTATGTACATGACAATGTTCAGGTTGATGAGGAAAAGTTTCATATTTCTATTGTGGATGGTGCTCTTCAGAATATGATATACAAATCTTGTCCATCAAGCAAGAAGTCTGAGATAGATGATAGTAATGATTTTGAGAAAGAGGTTGAGGAAGAAGAGGATCTAGAAGCTGCTGAAGATGTTATCCCAATTAATGAAGCTTGTAATGCACAAAAGATGGTTGATTTAGGTGTGATAGTTAAAAGAGAGATTTAAACTGCCAAAAATCTAGGCTAGTTCTTTTTAGGTGGTGAAGACTGAAGAGCTTTCTTGAAAAGTGTTTTTGGGGTTAGAAGAAAGGGACCAGGCAAGAGATTCTGAATTTATAGCCCTGGAATAAACAAAGTGTTATGGTAGAACAAACCCAAAACCTGCAAACAATTGACAAAAATAGAAAAAACAAGAAGAAAATGCAAAGGCAGAGGAACTTAAGAGAACACACACAGGCTTATGTGGTTCGGCTTATAACCTATGTCAATGGGTGAAGGAGCTGAAACTTCAAACCCCAACACACCCAAGTTCTTACCATACTTGCTCTTTTGTCTTCTCACACAAGCCAAAGATTACATAAAAGAGAAAACCCCAAACAACATGACGTAATGAATTTTGGTTGGATCCATAAGCTGAAAATGGATCAGATCCATACCTCCACGGGGCTACACTTCCACCACAAACCACTATGCATTAAAGAATTCAAGGCACAACACAAAACAACAAAGCAGAGCGATGAGAATATTTTGGTTGCCAGGAGGTTCAAGGAGATGGAGTGTCCAGTTATGTTGAGAATGGTTGGCTTGCTACTGGATGGCAGGAGAAAGTTTATGTTTTAGATTGGGGTTTGGTCAGGATGTTTGTTCTTAGATTAGGAAGTAGTTGGCAATATGAGTTCCATTTGTGAGCATTTATATGGGTTTGATTTAGGATTTTGTTTTCTGGGGTTTTCTTTCAAAGTTGAGTGGGATGCTATCTTAGTTTTTGGATTGTAGGGTCATGGGTTGGGCTTTTTTTTTGGGTTTTGGAATCAATGTTTTTTCTTTCTTCATTTCTTTTTTGCAAGAGTGGGTGGTGTTCTTTGTTTCTACTAGCAAATGTGCATGTCCTTTGCATGTGGCAACTTTGGATGATGATGATAGTTCTACAATTTTTTGTATTTCTGTGTATAAAAATAATTCTTATTTATCACACTTATTTTTGTTTAATATGATGAATATATAATATTAGAAATGTGCTCAAATATTTTCCAGAAAATTTATGTATTTTTGTAATTCTTTATGTTTTTATGTTTTTAATTTTTATTATTTAATTATGATATCATGGGTTGACCTATTTGACCCAATTGGTTGAATTGCTTATTCGCATAGACAAGAGAACAGCTTCATTTTTGAGTCAGTTTTAAGAAAACATGGGTTTGTATTACTATAAGTATTGGATATAGATCTAATTAATAGAGTTTATTGGTGAGAAAAAGTTACCTTAAATGTAGGATTTAATGAGAGAAAATGGGAATTCATACCATAAATATAAGACCTAATGAAAGGGAATTAAATGAGGTGAAAAATATTAATTCAAATTACATTTTTCAACCCTCACAATTAGAGAGGGACTAAATTTAAAAGCAATGGTATTTTAATCAAGAAGAAAATGTTCACCTCATTCATACTCTTAATAGTAGTATTTTTTTGAGCTGATAAGGGTATTTTTTTTTTAAATAAAGAAGAAATTTTGTTATAAAGAAAAAGAAAAATGATTACATGAGGTGATAAGGCATCACTGAAAAACAACAAACAACCTAGCCACCTCTGATTTTAAAAATATTTTCATCTACCACAAGCCAAACCCAAATAAACCATCAAAACCACCCACCACCAGAACCCAAACTTATGGAACCAAAATCCTTGACTTGAGCTCTCCTCCCATCTTTCCCAGAGCCCAGCCTAGTTCTCCACCCAAACAAATTCCCTTCCCAATTACTGATATCAAAATACATTCACTTCGGACCTTCATTGATTGCAAAAATAATTTTTTTTTTCTCTTCAAAGCTCTTGTCTTCTTTACCCTCTTGTTAATTCCAACCCAAATAGGCCTCCCCTTAGTTGAGCAAAAACCTTTGAAACTGGCAGAATTCTGTTAGACGGTTACATTTTTGGTATCTAAGAATACTCTTCCTCTCCCCATAATTATCATCAATCTTTTCTAGCTCTAAAACCACATTCTTCTCAAATACTTGCTCTGCTGTGAAAACCACCCCCTTCACCTCTTCGACTGAACACCTATCAACAGGAATTGAAGTGTCCCTCTTATTATTTTCCAAAAACCCACCAGACATTTCTTCCACTTCCTCAAGTCCTTCTCCACCTCTTCCTTTTCTTTCCTTCCAGTCTCTCCAACACATCTTCCCTTCTGCCTGCGGCAATCAAACAAGGCCTTGTTCTATTTTCTTCACCAACCTGCTACAATCTGCTGCCTACAAGATAAGCTTGTTTCTCATTCAACTCCTCTGCTGGTAGTCCCTTGTTCCCATCTACCTCAACTTCCTGGAGACCAGCATACAAGTATCCATCTGTGTATGCCCCTAATTCCGCCTGTCAAGCTCTGATTGAAGAGGGAGATAATGGACCAGCATTAGGCGTCCATCAACACCCCTCCCCTGTCCCTCACATGATCATTTAAGATTGCATATTCCTCTTTTCTAATAACTGGTTTATTTACAGCTGACCTAAATTGCACACATCTTTGGGCTTCATTACAATGGACTCAATCGTATCAATTAAACTTCCTCCCACATGATCACTTAAACCGTCACGTGGACTGGCTTGATCCAGTTCAAACACCCAACTGGAGCTAGTGACCTGACCCATCTTCAAATCCTCCTCCACTCTCTGACTTCTCCTTTGACACTTGATCCTCTTGCGCGTGGTCGGGATCATCAACTCCATCTGTTAGATTTTGAACAAAAGACCTTCTTGACTTCTGTCCCTTTCCATCTGTTTTCTATCTTTTGGTGATTCCTTGTCACCTATACTTGTTTTCCTTTCTCTTGTTCTCGAAACTTCTCTTTATTGTAAAAAATGGTATTATCAACTAATAGAATCTAATGGTTTGTATTTTTCTCTAGCTAAGCTCTCCATATGCAAGGTGTTTGGAGCATTACTTTGTTAAATCAAAGATATTTACTACTAATGCATGAAAAGAAAAAGAGTAGGGTATCCAAATCTTAAAAAACAGGGATGAGAAAATGTTCAAAATACCATAATTCAATATTTTCTTCTAAATGTGATGCAAATTTATGAGAAAATGTTATGAAGTAGTTTGGTATTTGATCTCACCAGCCCTCTTTTGGACTATTTGGATGGAAAGAAAGCTTGTAGTATTCAAGAACATTAAGTCTCAAAATGATAAAACCCTTAGCAAAGGCTTTCTCTTGGCTTTTGGTGCACAAAGAATTTCCAAATATCCAAGCCCCTCTCTTTTCTGCTCCTATTAATATGTTCATGAGGAATTAGGTTTTTGTTAGCACTTGGGAGGTTTCTTTTTGTGCAATCCCTTTACTGTATAGGAGTGTCTTCCCCCACCTTCTCTTATTTGCAGATTAAAGCTATACATCACATCACTATCTATCAAAAAAAAAAAAAAAAAGCTATACATCACTAATGATCTCCTGTAAAAAAATTAATTATGGTATTATTAGATGGAAACATGATAATATTTTGTCATGGTATACATTAAAAGATCTAACCTCTAATACAAAATTTAGGATGATAATCAATTAAATTGTACTATATATTGGATGGGCAAAAGTGTCCTCAAGAAATTGGGATAATAACTATTTACCTTATCCCAGGTTTTGTTTGAGCAATTAAGCTAGTATAAGAATCTAGCTAGCTGTATGTTCTGCATATATTTTAATATCCAGGTTAGATATATCTTTTATAACAATAACAGTTTATGGTTATACATGCATGCATATAAATGTACATTTTTTAAATGTTCTTTTTTTGGGTGGTGTTGAATATTTTAAATCTCATGTTATAGCTTGTTAAGCTTCCCCATATTCTTTTTAAGCTTCCAAGTGTCTTCTTATGAGCATGTCCTTGCTTCAAATTGTGCAGGTATTTGATTTGTTTGACACAAAACACAACGGGATATTAGGTTTTGAAGAGTTTGCGCATGCACTCTCTGTTTTTCATCCCAATGCACCAATTGATGATAAGATTGAGTGTAAGCTATACCAAATTATTTGTACTCATATTTTTGGCTTTCTTTATGTTTATCTCAGTAATTTCTCAAGAGAAGTAAATGGAAATTACTTTGGTAGATTATTTGGTGGTACTTTTTTTTTTCATTAATGAACTTTCATTTCTTCTATGATGCCTATTTTTATATGCTGAAAATATATTCAAGTGCTAATTTCCACATTGTTGTCTTGTAGTTTCTTTTCAACTTTATGATCTTAAGCAGCAAGGCTTCATTGAGAGACAAGAGGTAAATTATGTTGCTATAGTGAAATTAACCAGTCCTGAAATCATGAGAGCATTAGATTTTAATTTCTACTGATTTAATAATAGAGGGCCCTTTCTTCTTTGAAGCCTTGTAGATTGTGAAGTTTAGCTTTTAGAACATAAAAAACTGTTATTTCACTTGTCCAGATTGGCATATGCTGTTAGCAGCTGTCTTGGGGAGTATGGGACAGTGATAGTGTTTTTAATTTATAACAATAAGGGTAATGCTTATTTGGTTTTTAAAGGCACAATGTTGTTATTAAGTGCTACAGGGTTGCATTTCAATTAATTGAATGCTTCTCTTGTCTTCAGTGGTTGCAATGGTTTAAGGTACGTTCTCTTATTAGTGTTGTTGTTAGTAGACTAGATAGGAAAAGGCTTAGGGTCTGAGGGTAGAGGACTTGTAACCAGTCTAGGGCCCATAAGTTGCCATCTGCCCTACGCAGGATGATAAAGAACCTACCATTCTATGAGTCCCACCTTGAAGATTCACTGCCCTAAAACTTAACTAAGAATCTTATAAACAATGTGTTTTTTAAGAAAATAATTTGGATAATCAAGAATTCCATTTCAACTCTTTTAACTATCTAAAAAGATGTGTGAATCAGATGGTCAAAGGACTCTTTCTCCACATAAGTGCTTCCTTTGTAATGAAAATTGTGAAAAACAAAAAGAAAAAGTTGTGAAACTATATATCACTTGCTAATCTCCTACCCTCTTGTGCCTAGCATTTAGGGTTGTTTCCTTTATCTTAGTTACAATATATAGGTTTTATTGAGAAAGAAAACATGAAGAGAGGTGAAGAGAAGAGAAGTGAAAGGTTCGAATGGAGAAGAGAGAGTTACTATTCACTCTCTCAAACTTGGGATTTTATACTATTGAGAGAAATTACAAGTAAGCCCTCATATGGGTGCCCAAATACAAAAGAACAAAAAAGACAAGAATACCCTTGTACCCAAACAATCTCAACACTCTACCTCAAGTTGAGCATATATGTCAATCATGCCCAACTTGTCTAAGTTCTTGGCAAACTTTGGATGATGAATACCTTTTGAGCTTACAAAGGGTAGGCAAATCTCTCCACTTACTATCATCTCTCTGATAAAATGTCTATCCACTTCGATATGTTTTGTAAGGTCATGTTGTAGAGGATTGTGGGCAATGTTTATGGTTGCTCGATTGTTGCAATAGAGTCTCATTGGAGTATCAACTTGGATGCCTATCTCAGTCAATAAGGTCTTCAACTAGAGTAATTTTGACACTCCATGGCCATTGCTCTATATTCTGCCTCAGCACTATATCGAGCAACAACTAAATATTTCTTGCTTCACCATGAAACAACATTACCTCCAACTAAGGCACAATAATCGGATGTAGATCTTCTATCATCAATAGACCCTGCCCATTCTACATCTATGTAGGCCTCAACCTTTAGATGCCCATGGTTGGAGTACAACATCCATTTACCAGGACATCCCTTCAAATAGGCTAGGATTCTATTAACAGCCTTCATGTGGGAGGTTTTGGGCTCATGCATATATTGGGTGACAACCCCGACTGCATAATGATTTAGGTTTAGTCAAATAGAGATAAAGAGGGCGGCCAACCACTCTTTGAAAAACCCCTTTGTCTAGAGGAACACCTCCTTCAATAGTACTCAACTTGTGATAGGGATCAATTAGAGTTTTTGCAAGGTTGCATCCTAATTTCCCAACTTCATGGAGCAAATCAAGAACATACTTTCATTAAGAGAGGAAGATTCCACTCTTGGATCTTGCAACTTCAATTTCAATAAAGTACTTGAAATCACTGAGATCCTTAATCTTAAATTCTAAAGCAAGAAAAGACTTTAACTGAGAGATACCTGAGATGTCATCCCTAGCCACAACAATGTCATCAACATATACTATCAATATAATTAATTGACCATCAACCTTCCTTATGAACAAGGAATGATCAACCTGAGACTGAGAGAATCCAATCTTCAGAACAACATTTCTAAATTTGTCAAGCTAGGCTCTAGGGGATTGCTTGAGGCCATACAAAGATTTCTTCAGATGACAAACTTTCTCTTCACTATTAGGGAAGCCTACTCCAGGAGGTAAGTCCATATACACTTCATCTTGTAGATCCCCATTAAGAAATGCATTCTCCACATCCATCTGATATAAAGGCCAAGAGAAGTGGGTAGCAAGTGACATAATCACACGAATAGAATTTATCATAGCAATAGGAGCAAAGGTTTCTAGATAGCTAATGCCATAGGTTTGGGTATATCTTTTAGCCACAATGGGAGCTTTATACCTTTCAATTAAACCATTGGATCTATGCTTAATAGTGTACACCCACTTACACCCAACAGGAACCTTATCCTTGGGACGAGGCACAATCTCCCAAATTTGGTTCTTTAATAAGGCCTCCATCTCTTGGTTCATAGCTTCCTTCCAATGAGGAGACTACACTACTTCAGTAACACTGTGAGGAATAGAAACAGAGGAGATGGCAGAAATATAGGCATAATAGGAGGGTGAGAGAGCATTATACGACACATAATTCGTAATGGGATACTTTATACATGTTCTCTTTCCCTTTTGAAGGGCAATAGGAAGCTCAAGATCAAGGTTAGCAATAGAAGTACTAGGAGGTTCAAGATTACCTGAGTCCAAGGGATTAGATTGTGGTGGGCATTTAGCTTTAGGAGCCACCCTTTTACTGCGCCTGATGAGGAATTGCTGTTAGGATTGAGGCTGATACACAGGAGGTGGAGGAGGAGTGGAAGGAATGCCCTCATTACAAGGACGGGAGGAAGAAGAAGAACTAGTGGGATGAGAGGACGAAGAGGAACTAGTAGACATAGAAATAGGAACAAGAAGGTAGAAATGTAGAATGGAGTCTGATCTTCACTAGCAATCTTTCCTTGAAGAGATGGACGGGATAACTGATAAAAGGATGAGGACTCAAGGAAGGTAACATCCTTTGAAACATACCTCCGACCAGACTGAGGATTAAACATCTATAACCTTTTTGAATAGGAGAGTAACCAAGGAAGACACATGTAATAGACTTAGGATCAAACTTATGTCTCGAAGGATTCATATCATGAACAAAACAGGCACATCCGAAGACCCTGAGAGGTAAATTGAAGGTGGGTTCGTCAGGAAGAAGAAGTTGGTGAGGGGACTGAAGATTTAGCACCCTTGATGGTAGTTGGTTAATAAGATACATAGCAGCCTTGACAGTATCTCCCCATAAACGAGTAGGAACATGAGTCTGGAACATTAACCCACGAGCAACTTCAACCACATGTCTATTCTTCCTCTCAGCAACCCCATTTTGCTGTGGAGTATGACTACATGATCTCTGGTGAATAGTGCCCCATTCTTCAAGAAACACGAAGGTGGTTTTCAAAGTACTCCTTTGCATTGTCAGATCTTATTATCTTAATTCTTTTCTCAAACTAGGTTTCCACCATATTCATGAAATTTTGAACAATCATAGGAACTTCATCGCGTTGTTTCATCAAGTAGAGCCATGTATATCGAGTGTAGTCATCAATGAAGGCAATGAAGTATCCATACCCACCTATTCACAGAATGGTATATGGGCCCCAAACATCAGTATGGATCAAATGGAAAGCAACATTCTTTTATTACTCACAAAATATTTGGTTCTACATTGTTTGGATGAATGACAAACTTCACATTGAGGATTCAAGTTGGACAGAGTTGAACAAATTTGGAAACAAAAGTTTTATAGACTTAAAAGACATATGACCAAGATGAAAATGCCATAATTGCAAAAGACTCAATTTCTCATTAGAACAAGACTTATCTTGGCTCAACAATCCATATTCTGAAGCTTCATAAAAAAGGTAGACTCCATCGATTTCATGCCTACTTTCGATCATCTTCCCGGTGCTCAAATCCTAAAAAAACACAATGGGTAGGAAAAAAAATAGAACAATTATGGGACTTGGTAAGAGAATTGACAGATAATAAGTTTTTATGCAATTGAGGAACTTGAAAAACAGATCCAAGGTAAAGGTTATGGGTAAGTTTGACTTCTCCCTGACCCGAGATAGGGGTCTGAGATCCATTTGCAATAGTAATCTTGCCTTTTCTAGGGGTTAACTTATATGAAGTAAAGTGTGAAGGCATACCAGTCATATGGGCACAAGCCCCAGAGTCAACAATCCATGGGCTGGAGGTGGAACAAGCAAGTGCAGTACCTGTGTTAGCATATGCACTAGATGGATTATCAAAACCAAATGAGGAAGATGCCCCACTCTTTTCCAAGTGCAGTAGAAGACTCCGAAGTTTATCCATCACGTTAGAGGAGTCATGAGATTGAATGGTCACATTAGAAGATTGACCCCCGTTACCAACTGTGGCTAAATGAGCATTGTCTTTCCTTCCAGTTTTAAACTTGTTCGGTTTCAAGTGAGGATTGAGTTTCCAACATCTTTCCTTAGTATGCCTTGGCTTCTTGTAATATTCACAGATGACATCATCAAACTTCTCAGTAGTAGGATGCTTACTGCCACTTGGCCTAGGCTTAGAGGACATAAAGGCAAAGTGCTCAATCACAGAGGGTTCCATCATGGTTTCCCTTCTACTTTCTTTCCCTTGCACAAGAGAGTAAGTAGTAGTTGGGGAGACAATGCCCAAACTCAGAATATGTTGCCTAGTGAAACCAAACTTTGGATTTAAGCTAGCCAAAAAGTCAAAGACCCTGTTCTCCTCAATGTACTTCTTGTACTGCTCGACACCTATAGGATCCTTCCACTCAAAAGTTTTCAAATGGTTCATTTCTTCCCAAAGAGATTGTAGAGAGGAAAAATACATAGCCATTGTTCTCTCCCCTTGACGCATACTACAAGCTTCTCTTGTTACCCTGTGAGCAAGTGGTGACAACCCTGTTCCAAATATCTTTAGCAGTTGAGACTCGAGAGGAAAATGTAGTTACAAGCAATGTGAGGTTGCATTGAATAGAGCAGCCAAGACATTACCAGTGAATTATCCTGTTCCCACTATGCAAACTTAGGGTCTTCAATTTTTGGCTTCACCTCCTTGCCTGTAATGAATCCCAACTTACTCTCTCCTTGGGATAGTAAGTTTAGCCGATTGGGAACACTCCAAAAAGTTGGTCCTATCAAGTGTTACAATGGTTATCATACCAATGGAAACATCAGCATTTCCAAGAAACACACTGGAACCCATCTGTACATCTTTTGGTGATTCCATACCTCCCAAACAACTACCTTGGCAACCAAGGAGCACCCCAACACCCAACTGAAATACAAACCCAAAAGGAAGGGTCAAACTCGGTTAAAGGCTAGAAAAGGGGCCAAAAAGCTGGCTGACGGTAAAATAGAGGCAGAAGAAAAACTCCCAAAAATTGTTTAAGGTTCAAAAAAATATGGGACCACTTCCCGTCATTCCCAAAATATAAAATGACCTAGAAGAACTAGGTTTTGCAGAATAAAACCCCATCAAACAAGAGAAACAAGCCTCTAAACCAGACGAATTTTTGTGATTTTTCACTTGAAAAGTCCACAACAAATCATGGAAGCATCAAACCACAACGTGACATATACCAAAATTCATCTAAAATCAGGGTGAACCAAACCATACAACTTTTAGAGATTGCCGCCACCACCTGTACGAACTGCTGATGTCATCCAGCAGCAGTCTGACATCAGCAGCTCACCCTCTGAGCAAAAACCAGTAGAGAAAGACTCTCCCATGACCTTCTAGTTGCTCTGATACAGAGTTACAATATCTAGGTTTTATGGAGAAAGAAAACAAGGAGAAGAAGAGAAGAAAATAGAGAAAGGTTCGAATGGAGAAGAGAGAGTTACTGTTCACTCTCTCAAACTTGGGATTTTATACTATTGAGAGAAATTACAAGTAAGCCCTCATATGGGCGCCCAAATACAAAAGAACAGAAAAGATACCCTTGTACCCAAACAATCTCAACAATCTTTTTGGGTGCAGGTGGACTCTTCCAGGTGATGTGTTAACCATATTTAAAAGCTCCTTTTTCAGCCCACATAAGAGGAGAGAAATGGTGATGTGGAGATGCAACAAAGCAGCTATTTTATGGTTAGTTTGAGAACAAAGGAATGCTAGAGTTTTCTTGGAAAAATCGCAAACCAAGAAGACCACTATTCAAAATATCTTGATTAGAGTGGTTCACTGGCTCTAAACTTTGGACTTGTTTGCTCCATTTAATACTAGTGGCATGTTGAGAGATTGGTCAAATGTGGCAAATTCACAATCGTCAATGCCCTCTATAAAAATTGACTGAATTCCTCGGTTCCTCCACCCCCAATCAAATCAAACTTAACTTTGACGGATCTACATGGGAAATCCTGGCAATTCAGGTAAGTGTTTTAAGAAACAATGGTGAAGCCATATCCATAGTTTTCAAGGCGCCAAGGCGAGGCTAGGCGACTGGGGGGTGCCTTGTCACCTAGTCGCCTAGGCGGGCACCTAGGCATCACCTAGGCGATGGATTTTTTATGTTAAAAACATAGATCCTAGGGTAGTTCCCTAGGTATCATAACCATATTACTTTAATAATTATCCATGATTTTCATAAGAAAAGTATACATTTCATATTAAAGTATAGAAAATCAACATATTCATGAGAAGAAAAGGAAGAAGGGAAATAAAATTCAAAAAATATAGGGGCTGAACCCTTATTTTTGTTATAGGAAAAGAAGAAAATAAAAAGTATTGGTAGTAGTAGTAGTAGTAGAAGAAGTAGAAGAAGAATATATGGAAGAGGAAAATGTGCTGATTAGATAAAATTTTAAGTTCTTCCTTATTGGTTCAGGTTTTTAAGTCTTTGAGGGTTCAATACAGCATTTAGCAATGTTTGTGTTGATTAAACCCTAATAAATAAGAAAATAATAAAAAGAAATTAGTATATAAACACACAAAATGATTATTTTAGTTTAATAGTGTCTATTTTATAATTATAATCTCAAAAAAGAATGAATAAAAAAGTATTTTATGGCAGGAAATAGAAAGCTGCTTGGCGATTAGGTGAGGCGAGCCTCAAAGGGCGCCTTGTCGCCTAGGTGTTGCCTTGACAACTATGGCCATATCAGCAATCTTCTGGGGAACTATAGTGGGGGACACTAGAAGTGTGGAGTTGTAGCTGTACTCCAAGTACTGAAGTTGGCTGGATCACTTAATGCTAGATATGTGGTAATAGAAAGGGATTTTCAGGTTGTAGTGGGGAGGACAAAAAGTCAAAGTCAAGGGCCATGATACTATTGACACACTTTAAGGGAAATCAATCATATGATATTGGAACCGGGTGCTTTTTCCAAGATCAGCAAATTGTTTAGTGGGTAATTTGGCCAAACAAGGGGTACATAGGGAGTAATTATTTAATTTTTTTTGGGGTGGAGGTTAGCACTTCGAGAGCACCGATAGTTTTTGTGGGGTAAAGCATGTAGTAATGGTTTAACAAGTTTTTGGCATAATGAACATCTTTGTGCATGTCTGTTCTTTTATCAGATGGTCAAATAACGTTTAATCATGCTGTTTTTTGGTTTAGACCTCTCCTAGGTGGGAAATATGTCATGATGGGTTCTGATCTTCTAAAGACCTGCCAGGTGGTAAACTATAAAGCTATGGTACAAGGGTGCTGTATCATTTCAGATGCTTCAATTTTTTTTTTTTTTTTTGTGTAAAATTTGCATCTAGATAACATAGCTATTAGGGACCCAAATCACCTCTTCTGATTTTATATAAAAAGAATTGGGTGATTTTAGTTTGTTTCCATCTCTTATATTACTAGCTTTATACTAGCTTATTTCCCTGGTTAGTGTAGCAACTAGAAAACATTAAAAGTGATCCAAGATAAACAAATCAAACACCAAAATAGAACTAAGACAGCATTTTATAGCCTATTCAAAACTAGGGAGTGGATCTCTATGTTGTTAATGCAGGAAGGAGATATAGAAAGAGTGCATGTGTGCAAAATAAGAATAGAAGGAAACAAGCATGTGAAAGAATGGGCCCTTGTCATTTTGAATGGTGCAAGGATATAGAGGAGAGAATATGCAGGTATTTTAATTGAAGAGAAAAGGACAAAGATGAAAAGCAGATCCCTTATTCTGGTCACAGAGGCTTTAAAAGAATAAAAGAAGGGGTAAAACTCATTTTGTGGTTCTTTAAGTTGAAATTTTGTCTTGTATGATGTTCTTTTACACCTTTACTTTGTTTATGTAATATGATATGGTCAGGGCTGTAATTGGGTTGGATCCAGTTTCATCCGAATCTGATCAGATTATTGAAACTTCAAACTCGAATCCGCATTGTCTTTAAAATAAAGAGAACTAAAAAAGTTTTAAAAAATTAATTAATTTTTTAACTTATACATCTATATAGATATTAAATTTATATAGATATCAAGTATTAAATTTATTAATTATAACTTTATATCCAAATCCTGAAATAATTCAATTGAATGCCGGACTTTTGCAGTACATTGACAGTCCTAGATATGGTTTATCTGCAGTACACTTCAAATTATTACACCTTCTATGAAAAAAAAAGTGAGGCACAAAGCCATCCTCAAAAGTGCCTTATCGCCTAGGCATCATCATTTTTAGTAACCCATCTAGGCATTGCCTCAAGGCCCTTGAAAACTATGCGTTAATGCTGCTATTTACAATTTAATATGGCATTTGTTTCTTGTTGTTTTACATGCTTTTTATCGTTTGTATTTCCAGACCTATTAGAAGGCTCTCTCTGTTTTCTAACGCAGGCACATTGTACTTTGCATATAGTTTGGAATCCTTTGAAGTTTGAAGTGATAATGTATATGCAATTCTTGTACAATAGCTTGAATAAATGAGAAATGAAAAATGGATATAAGATTCATTTGAAAGATTGCTGTAGCAGTCCTAGGTCTAGTACGAAATCAGTTCAAGAAAAGAAAAAGAAAAGAAAGAAAAACAGAAGAGGAGAAGAAGAAGAAAAAGAGAAGAGAAGAAGAAATGAGTGAAAGAAAGAGCAGAATGAATTGGTTCTGTCGCCCCCTTCATCGGCTTTTATATGACTTGATAAAAAAAAGATGGTACAATGACAAAAATACCCCTGTTGACTGTGACCGAGAGAAAAAAACACAAAAAGCAGCCTGAAACAATACTGAATAAAGATGGGGAAACAAGTAAGTATCCCTGTCTACATCTCTACAGTTAGGATGAAATGGTTATTATTTTTAATAACTGTTGAATATAGAGTTAAACCAGCTCAAGAAGCAAAATATTCCCTCTCATAGGCATTCTATACTTGAATGGGATATGCTGGTTGTATTTTAGAGATTCATGCTTATGTTGCTTGTTTTGTTTAATTCTTTTTTGTCAATGCTTCAGATTAAAGGCCATTACCCAGTGATGGTCCCTGCTTTCCAGGATTCAAGCTTCAGATTATATTGCTGCTTTTATTTATTTGCACGAAGTGGTTGCCCTCAG
Source organism: Nelumbo nucifera (assembly GCF_055504915.1). NCBI lineage: Eukaryota > Viridiplantae > Streptophyta > Magnoliopsida > Proteales > Nelumbonaceae > Nelumbo > Nelumbo nucifera. Next base: position 59,693,544 of record NC_142649.1, read on the forward strand.
ACTCAAACTTGCATTCTCATGCCTGTCATCCCAATGTTTCACCACAGCACCAAGAAAATGGTAAAAAATGCCAGGCTGTCAAGCATGAGAACACTGGTTCAAATGTGAGAATGGCCATTTTGTGCTAATATACTGTAGTTTAGATTTAGGTCCATACCCACTTCATCCCTCCCAAGAATCCAGATATCTGGGAATGCCTTTTGGCTTTAGATTGACCTTATATTCTAAAATTTTGATATCAGTGAACATTTGCTTTACATTACTTCAAGGTTCTTGCCCCGGTACTGATTCTTAGAGACATTCAGGAAGATCATTGATCTGTTCACTTCTTTACAGGTGAAACAAATGGTAGTAGCTACACTTGCTGAATCTGGAATGAATCTTTCAGATGATGTTATAGAAAGTATTATTGACAAGGTGCTTGTGTGACTCAGTTTGCTCTCATTTGTTGTTTCCTTTATATACATTTTCTTGATCACCTTCTGCAAACCTTTTAGCTTGTGTGCCTTTCTGGGTCTTTTCTTTTTCTATGTGCTCCTTGACAAATATTTTTTTCTAGTCATATAAATGGCAATATAATTATTTTCTTCACCTTTCTAGTCTTTATGAGGTCCAGTCTGGACTCTCAAACTGATGACTAGTTGTAAGCTGTTGTTACAAATAATTGTTGCATCTATTGAAAGTGAGATATGCAATTGCCTTTCATGGATATGGTAATTTATCATAAACTGAACTTTAACACATGATGAACTTTATTGTGCACTGAATACTTGAGAAAGAGAAAATGAAATCTATAAACTTGTAAAGATGAGAGAGAAAAATTTAAGACCTAGATTATGTTAGATGCATAAAACATAAAGATCAAAGAGCTATGGTACGAAGTGGAAAGGGATTAGTAACTCCAATATAACTAGAAACAGTAATGGTTTTATAAAACTAGAGTTTCTGAAGTAAAATTTAAATAAAATGAAGAAAGGAAAGTTATTGGGACCCAATGGTATTCCAATAAAAGTTTGGAAATATATGGTAAAGGCAGGCCTGTCATGATTAACAAAACTATTAGTTATAAAAAAAAAGATTAACCAAGTTATTTAATAAGATAACAAAAACAAAGAGAATGCCAGGAAAATGGAGAAAGGGCATTATAGTGCTTTAAGGCGATATACAAAATTGCAGTAATCATTACTCACAAAACTTTCACAGGTTTCAGTTTTGCTGATCTGGATAGAAATCTATTGGAAATCATGCATTCCTCCCCTCCTGCTCCCCAAAACATACTTCCCCTATCTCCAAGACCTTCCATTACCTTTATTTTGCGTTTTGATGTTAGCCTAAGAGCATTTCAAGAGAATACCCAGGCAGTTGGTATTGGAGGAGTAGTTCTTTCTCTTGATGGCAGTTTGACATAGGCTTTTAGTGGCCCTACTAAGGCGGTAGACACTTCAGAGGCTGAGGTAAAAGCTTTCCTTCAGGGTCTTTGTTTAGTAAACTTACTCCAACTGGACCCCGTTACTGTAGAAGCAGATTTCAAAAATGTAATCGGCTGGGTCAATTTAATTAAGGCTGAGCCATGGGGGCTCTCTCATTTCCTCAATGAAATAGCAGGCATTTCAGCTTCTTTATGTTGTAGATTCAGATGGATTTCTAGAGATCAAAATCAGACTGATGACTTTCTAGCTAAGTCAGGGATGGGAAGGGACTTTTTGTACAGTATAACAGATTACCTGAGGTTTGATTGGGCTTTATTCTCTTTGTTGCTAAGCTCTTTTGTACATCCCCCTCCCCCCCTCTTTTTGCTGAATGAAAGGTTCCCTTTTCTCCAAAAAAAATGCAGTAATCATCATTGGATTGAATTTATGGGCTACATAGTGAAACTTTGGGAGAGAGTGACTAAGAAAAGGTTACAACAAGTATGGTGGGTTTTGGAAAAGAAAGGAGTACCAAATCAGTATATGGACCTAATTAAGGAATGAGGACATGTATGAGGGTGCCACCACTAGTGTTAGAACATCAAAATTTTTGGTTAAAATGGTTCTTCACCAAGGCTTAGGTCATAGCCCTATTTGTTTGCATTAGTCATAGATGGATTAATTACGGCATGTTCAAGAGGTCACATGGTGTATGTTGGACCTAATTGGCAGTGTCAATTGATAAAATTAGAGAGAGATTAAATACAAAAGTTAGATCTATGTAGAGATACTCTAGAAACAAGAGGGTTTAAGATAAGTGGGACTAAACTGGAATACATGCATTTTATTTAATAATAATAGGGGTTGAATCAGGGTATGGTTAAGATTAGAGGCCAAGAAATACCTCATTGTAATCTCTTTTTATTTTTTGATCAGTGACAGTAAGATTCATTAATAGATTAAGAAAATGATTACAGAGGGGGGGAGCTAAAATATCTTAACTCCCCAAAACTGCCAACATATACCCAAAATACAAGAGCAATTACAACTGAGCCCAAAAAACAGAACTCCTATTCACCCCTTTCCTAGTAAGCCGTCTATAAATGAATTTGCACTTCCTCTTTACCCATGTGCATTGAACTTCAATGCCCTTAGTCAGCCATTTGAATTTCCTCTTTTTGTTGCTGTAGTTCCAAAGCCTCGAGTTGTCTTCTTTTAGCTAGTTCACTACAGTCCCAAAGTCTCCTTCTATGATCCGTTTGTTAATATTCAGGTCTTTAGCCCTTTCTACCCCTTCTAGAGTTGCTAATAATCTCAGCCCTCAAAGAATCTCCCACTCTGATTGGGCCAGAGAACATGAATATCACATTCCCTTTTTCATCCCTTATAACTTGCCCTATTTTGAAGGGCCCTGGATTGCCCATGCTTCTGCCATCGAAATTCAGTTTGAAAAAACCGAGAGGTGGAGGGCTCAAGTAGGAACCAATGTTTTAAAACGCGGAGGCGTGACACGAGGCGTTCCACTACCTAGAGGCATAAGCCTCCCGAACACAAGGAGGCGTAAGCCTCCTTAAGAGGAGGGGGGTTAGGAGGAGGATGAAGAGGAAGGGGGGATAGGAGGAGGATGAAGAGGAAGGGGGGATCTCTGAGGGGGGATCTCTGAGGGGGGATCTCATTTTTCTTTATATTTAATAAAAATCTTTTATATTAAGAAGAATAAAGATGCATAACATAACATTAGTTCAAAGGGGGGGTCTTGTCGAAGCGGAGCTCGCTGAAGGGGCAAGGGGCAAAGGGAAAACCACTTTCTTTCCCCTTATCTTTTCTTCCCTTTCCTTTCCTTTTCTCCTTTTTTTTTTCTTCTCTTTCTTTTCCTTTCCTTTCCCTTCCCTTTCTTTTCCTTTCCTCTCCTTTCCTTTTTTTTCTTTTTTCTTTTTTTTTTCTGTCTTTTTATATCAGATGTGCATGAGGTGTACGCCTCTAGCATGCCTCATGAAAAAAGCGCAAGAGGGGTACGCCTCAGAGGTGTCAGCGCCTCTAGCATACGCCTTAGGGCGTTTTGGGAGCGCCTCGCCTGGAGGCACGTCTCTAGGCGTACGCCTTTTAAAACACTAGTACTAGGAACTTGAGACCTTCCCAACTGAAGTTGAATTTGCAGTTTCCTTCCATTTTCTAATCAAATCATCTACTAAAAATTCTGCAAACATTTCAAATGTTTTCAACCAATGTATTACCCTTATATGAGGCACCTATAACACTACTTTCAAACTTCTCTCCTTTTTCTGAGAAAATCCTTGAATTTCTTTCTTCCCAAATAGTCCAACATATTGTGGCCTTAATACATCTCCACATAATCTTTGCCCCTTTTATTGGCCAATTGGAAGGAGAGGAAGTACACAAGCTTTGCACATTCATTGGGGAAGTCCACCTGTACCCAAACAAAGAAGTAAATCATTCCCAAATAGAGTTTGCAAATTGATAGGAAATTAGTAAGTGATGACCAGACTCACCAACAGCTTTACAAAGGACACCAGTGAGGAGACAAACATCTATCGGGCCTTTTTCTTTGAAGCAAATCTCCTGTGTTAGGGTTTTAAAGAAAGAAGCACAAGTAAAGGAACCCGAAGGAAAGAGGGTCCAAATTCTACCATCTACCTTTCTTGGCTCCAGGAAAACCCCATCAAGGATGGATAATAATGTTAAGGTACTATCCAATTCCGTGTCCTTGATATCTCTTCTCAAACCCAAGTTCCAACCAAACCTAGAGATCGAGTTAGAGGGTATAAGGAAAGTGGATACTGATACATTCTTAAAGATAGAGATAGCGAAGAGAGTCAGAAATTGGTCTTTTAAGGATAATCCCCAACCCAAACATGTTCCCAAAACTTAATGAGATTGCTTGAGTGCAAATCATACCTGATCTAGGGAGAAAACATAGGCAAAATAGCTTGGATTGCTTTCTAGGGAGATGCCCTTATAGTCCTTGCCAAAACCCTAGAGTCACATCTATTCTCTACGAGCCCATGAATACTACCCACTATCTTAGCCCATAGCTTTTCTTTTTCAATCGAAAATCTCCACAGTCATTTCCCTAATAGGGCCAAGTTTCTCTTCCTTATGTTTCTAATGCCAAGGCTTCCATCCTTCTTACTCCTACACACTACCTCCCACCCAACCCTATGGTCCTTTTTCTCCTCCCTTGTCTCCCAAAGGAAATCTCTCATTAGTTTTTCCAGCTTATTAGCCACCTTTGTTGGAATCTCCATAACCAGAATCTAGAACCCTCCTTTGAGGAATATCTCCCAAAGGTAGACCAAGGTAGTTTAAAGGCCAATTAGACACTATACACTCTAAAATGTTTGCACACTCAAGTATCTCCCCCTCCCCTAGATTTACTCCTACTATACAACTTTTCTCAAAATTCACTTTAAGATTTGACATTTGCCTAAACAGTTTAGTGAGCTTCAAATTCTTAATCCAACTGAGATCCCCTCCTTCACAAAATAATATTGTATCATTTGCAAATTGCAAGTGTGCAAGTGGTATATTCTCCCTCCCAACTTTCCATCCCCTAATTAAATTCCTAGAATTTGCTCTAGAGATTAGTCTCCCCAACACTTCTGCTACCAAAGTAAATAGAAAAAGGAAAAAGGGGGTCTCCTTGTCTTATTCCTATCGAGGTCGGGAAGAAATCCCTCACGATCCCATTCACCAAGATAGAGTAGTGGCAAATCCTAATACATCCCATTACCCACCTACACCATTTATCTCCATATCCAAAGTTGATCATCACCTCTGGCAAGAATGACCAGTATACCAAATCTTAAGCCATTTCCAAATCAACTTTGCAAACCACCCATTTTTTCTTTGATCTTATTGAAACCTTTAACACTCTCATTTGCTATAAGTATTTGATCTGTTATTTGCCTCCCCCTCACAAAGGCTCTTTGGTTATTTGCTACAACAATAGGGAGCACCTTTCTAATCATAAGGGGCAACACCTTTGCAATAATCTTATACTGACTATTTACTAGGCTGATTGGTCTATAGTCCCTTGGATGGTTTGCTTCTCTTTTCTTGGGAACCAAGGCAATTTAGATGGAATTCAAACCCGGGTTAATCACTCCTTTGCAATGAAATTCATCAAACACCAACATTAGATCCTCTTTCAGTATCTCCCAGCAGTCTTGAGAAAATGTCATTGTAAAGCCATCTAGGCCTGGTGCCTTTGACCTAACCCATAGAGAAAACTGCCCCTTTATCTCTTCCAAATCAAATTTCTTCTGTTAGACAGTGTATGCCCTTAGATCCAATCAGAATGATGTACATTCTGACATTTAATATAAATGAATAAAGTACATATTTGATTCATGTTATCATGGTGTATTTTTGTGTAATACCCTTAAACTGGACACATATGAGACTCGTGTTAGTTTAGAATCTTCACAGTCATTGGATAGATCTGGGGAGATTTATCCTGTCAAGGCTGACACTGATGTGCCGCCAAGTTAGTTGGGGTGGCTTGTCTCAGCTGCCAGGGTGAGACCTGAGGTACATGTAGTGTGGGTTTTCTTGAAACCCTGAACCGAACCAGAATTCCAGTATTGCCCTGGACCTTGGAGATAGATGGGCAAAAGTGGAATGTTACACCTGACCCCTAGACTCGATTATGATACTGCACTAGGTATCGGATTGGGTTGTCTTTGATATGCCAATCAGTGTGATCCTTAGAGGGGGTCAAAACCTGGGTATGTTGGGACAGTCCGAGAATTCATCTGGGTGGGTGATCATAGTGACAGGATCAACCCCTTTGTCGGACAAAGTGAATGGTCAGGGATGCACACTCTCTGATGGAAACCAAAGCTATCGGCAGCCGATTTCAACCATTGAAATTTGTTTTGCAAAATATATTTATATAGAGATATACATATATATATATATATTATGGTTTCAAAATGTTTGCAAAAGGTTTTAATTCTCGGGATCCATGTGAGTAGAGAGTGCAACATTGTACCTTGCAGCCGAGGGAGAGGTTCTCTCTTGTCGGGCAGTGTTTGATCATTATGGGCTGAGAGGTTAAGTGTAAGACCATTGAGGGTAATACCTGATGGGCTAATCTTGCATCTGCCCACAGTCCTTGGGTTTTTTATAAGGTGGCTTGACCCAAGGACCATTTAGTGTAAATGTTGGGCCCATTAAGAGCCCATGGTGATGGGCTAAAGGGTTCACTGTCTCCTACAGTGAATTCGGCCAGGCCTTGTAACAGAGGTTGGGCTGAACCCATGTGGCTGATGTGTAGATCAATGTTTGGGTCCCATGTCGTACAAGGATATCCAACTAGGCAGCAATTTGGAGGATAAGTGAGCACATGGACTTAATGGGCCTAAAGCCCAATTTGAACTGGCTTAATTTGATTAATTAAAGAGGGGTGGTTCTGGGATTTAGATCAGCAGATAGGATAAGGGATTGCCCCTATCCACTCAAAGAGTCCAGATCCAAATAAAGATTTGGATCAGGAAACTCCTAATTAGATTAGGAGGGCTGATCTTTATCTGCAGATAAGATAAGGGATTATCCTTATCTCTTAAAGAGAGTTCAGATCCAAATACAAGATTTGGATTAGGAAACTCCTAATGAGATTAGGAGAACCTCTCTTTAAGGCTATAAATAAAGGAGGGGGGCGAACCCCAATTCATCAATCAGATTACTGATACAAGAGAGAAGACAACATACAGTTAGACTGATGCCATTTTTTGCTCTTGCCTTTTCCTGCTATTGCTGCCATTACCAGTTCAATGTCCACCTGTAGGAGCGATCAAGAAGGGTTCTTGATATCACCTTTTGGCAGAAAAGGTGATCTGAAGTCGTGCTCACTCGCTCTCCATCAGATTCTTGGTGAAGAATCAGGTTCTTGCTGAAGAGCCATCCTGTTGATTCTGCTCCACCCTATGCTGTGTCATCTTCAGTGGGAGCATTCTTTGGTAATCTCCTTGGGTGTGAACACCTTCGTTGGGAGTTACTGTTACTCCGTATCAGGTACATCCCTCTCCTACCTTTTGGTTTCAAATGTGGTATGGTTCAGGTTCAAGATTGATCATTGAAAATGCAGTTTTCTAAAATAGGGAATGTGATTCCCACATGGGAGAGAGAGAGATTTTTGAAATTTCGCCCAACCTACTTGCAGGGTTCGGCCATCCATATGATGGATCTCTCATCCCTTCATCTTCTCCAACCACTCCCTATCCTCCAGTCTCAAGATTGGCCATTCCAACCCCTCAAGCCACACCCTATTATTTAGGGGTCTTCTAAATATAGATTTAAAATGATATGTAAAGGCCCCAACAATCTCACTTTGATTGGATAGTGTTGCCCCTCCAATTTCTAGGCTTGAGATAAAGTTTTTTCTCCTTCTTCCATTTTCCACAACATGAAAGAATTTAGCATTCCTATCCCCCTCTTTGAACCACTTACATCTTGATTTTTGCCTCCGGTTGATTTCCTCCTTGAGCAGATAATCCTCTAATTGTTTCTGCAGTCTCCATCTTTGTTCCTTATCTTCTTCTACAAGGCATCCCCTCCCTTCAAATCCATGACTTCAATTTGTATAGTCATAGATTGCTTCCTTTCCTCCAGCCTCCTAAACTCTAGGAGATTCCATTCCTTAATTTTATCTTTTAGATATTTGATCTTCTTATGGAACCTCACATAGTTTTCAAGGCGCCAAGGCGAGTCTAGGTGACCATGGGGCGCCTAGGCACGTGCCTAGGCGGATGCTGATGTGGACGCGTTTATTGGGAAGAAGTATAGTTGCCGGCAGCAGCAGTAATTGTGTGTTCTCAGTTCTCATCTTATCTAATTCCAGCTAGATACAATTCTATCTTATCTATTCAGCATTCTTATCTTATCTGTTTTCTGTAGTAGGGTTAGTAGGAAGTCTTATCTATTCAGTGTTCTTATCTTATCTTATCTGTTTTCAGTAGTAGGATTAGTAGGGAGTCTTATCTATTCAGTGTTCTTATCTTATTTGTTCAATAGTATAGATTAGTAGGGAGTCTTCCTAAAAGCAGGACTCTTATCTCTTGTAATCTCCTATTTAAGGAGCTGATAATATTCAATAAAGGCATGGAAATTGTCAGTCAAGACAGAGTAGAGGAGAGTTGGTGATCTCTTGAACAAATCACCATTAAGGCGCCAAGATAGGTTCCTCAAGAAAAGGGAGGAACAAGGGAAAACAGGAGGTTTTCCCCGTGGACCGACCCGTGACGAGATCCTATTCGCGGGCCCATAACAATTTGGTATCAGAGCAAGGCGTCATGAGTGACCTTGAGCAGTTGACGACTAGGGTTCATGACTGGAGCTCAAGATCGTGGAAAACAGCACGGAGGTGAGCGAGATCAAGGATGACGTCCGAGAATTAAGGCGCTTGATGGAGTTGTACTTTTCCAGCAAGGAAAGGAATCCGGAAGGGGCTGCAACCACAATCGGCCGCCGACCAAACATGGCAGAATCGTCCGGCAAGCAGCAGGTCGTTGCCCTAGTGTCCCGATTAAGCAGGAATCCGGTGTCGTCGAGGATTCCACCGACGAGAGTTCAAAGAAGAATAAGGGCAACTACTCCAAGGTCGTCATTGCTGACCTCAACGTCGACCCTCCCGAAAGCGATGGCGATGATTGTGCCTCCATCGCTCCTCCTGATTCCACCAGGAGCATTAAAGAAGAAAATTGTGGGGAGAAAAGTACCTCAGTATGTGAAGACGTTGTGGTTGATGCCACAGAAGGAGAAGCTAAACGGTTAAATAAACTGGGGAAGTGTCGTTCAAGAATTAACAAGGGCAAATGTTCTCTTGAATGTGGGCCTGACGCGGATGCCGATCAACACTGTCAAGGGGCTCCAGCATCCCGTGAGGAAAAAGTCAGCAGCCTTAAAACTGGTTTGGTTCATGTTGCAAGGAAGATGCCCAAAAATGCCCATGCACATTTTATACTTGGCCTAATGTACCAGAGGTTGGGTCAGCCACAGAAGGCAGTGCTAGCATATGAAAAGGCAGCAGAAATATTACTTCAGAATGAGGAAGAGATTGACAGGCCTGAGTTACTTTCTTTGGTTCAAATTCATCATGCTCAGTGCCTCCTGCTAGGAAGTACAATTGATCATTGTGCTGATAAAGAACTCACGCATGAAGAACTTGGAGAAATTATTTCTAAGTTGAAGGAGTCAGTGCAGTAAGATATTAGACAAGCATCTGTCTGGAATACACTTGGTTTATTACTTATTAGAACCGGCCGTCTACAGAGTGCTATATCGGTTTTATCCTCTTTGTTGTCTATTGCTCCTAACCACTTGGACTCCCTTGCAAATCTTGGGATTGCTTATCTTCAAAGTGGTAGCTTGGAGCTGTCAATGAAATGTTTTCAAGATTTGATTCTAAAAGATCAAAACCATCCTGCGGCCCTAATCAATTACGCATCTCTTCTTTTGTGTAAATATGGTTTAGTTGTTGCAGGTGCGGGGGCAAGTGCTGGTGAAGGAGCTTGTATGCCTCATGTTGTGGTTGCAAATGTTGCAAATGAGTGTTTGTTAGCTGCAGTCAGATCAGATCCTAGGGCTGCACATATCTGGGTGAATCTTGCTAATGCATACTATTTGGCTGGTGATCATAAAATTGTTGGAAAGTGCCTGGAGAAGGCAGCAAAACTGGAGCCTAATTGCATATCAACTCGATATGCTGTTGCGCTTCATCGTATCAAGGATGCAGAAAGGTCTCAAGATCCCACTGAACAACTTTCATGGGCTGGGAATGAAATGGCTTCAATACTCAGAGAAGGGGACTCTGCAACAATTGAGCTTCGGATAGCATGGGCAGGACTTGCCATGGTTCACAAGGCTCAGCATGAAATTGCAACAACGTTTGAAACTAGACATAATGATTTGACAGAAGTGGAAGAGCGAGCTCTGTACACACTAAAGCAGGCAATAGAAGAGGATCCAGATATGCAGTTCAGTGGCACCTGCTTGGCCTTCACAATCTTTGTACTCTACGGTTCAAGACATCTCAGAAGTACCTTAAGGCTGCAGTTGCCCGCGGCAAAGAATGCAGCTACGCATGGTCAAATCTTGGTATCTCACTGTAGCTGACTGAGGATGAACCCTCTTCATTGGAACCCGATCCAGGGGGGCAAAATCATTCCACCTATCCTGGATTCCTTTGACTGAGTTTCAAGACACATATCCTGATTCCGAGCTTGAGGACAAGCTCTTAGTCCAGGAGAGGAGTAATGATGTGGACGCGTTTATTGGGAAGAAGTATAGCTGCCGGCAGCAGCAGTAATTGGGTGTTCTCAGTTCTCATCTTATCTAATTCCAGCTAGATACAGTTCTATCTTATCTATTCAGCATTCTTATCTTATCTGTTTTTAGTAGTAGGATTAGTAGGGAGTCTTATCTATTCAGTGTTCTTATCTTATCTTATCTGTTTTCAGTAGTAGGATTAGTAGGGAGTCTTATCTATTCAGTGTTCTTATCTTATCTGTTCAGTAGGACTCTTATCTCTTGTAATCTCCTATTTAAGGAGCTGATAATATTCAATAAAGGCATGGAAATTGTCAGTCAAGACAAGAGTAGAGGAGAGTTGGTGATCTCTTGAACAAATCACCATTAAGGCGCCAAGATAGGTTCCTCAAGAAAAGGGAGGAACAAGGGAAAACAGGAGGTTTTCCCCGTGGACCAACCCGTGACGAGTTCCTATTCGCGGGCCCATAACAGATGCCTAGCCCTTGCCTAAGTGATGGAATTTAAAAATAAGAAGCCGATGGATTTCTACCCCTTCTGAACTAGTTTTTTTGGTTTTATGTATTCTGCACTTACTTTTGTGCTTGTGTTTCTTGCAGTGTTTCTTGATGAGAACAATTACTAAAATAAAAGAAGAGGGTTGAGGGATCATGAAATGGACTTAGTAGATGAACTAATCTCACTTCTTAATACTGTTTTCCTGGACCTATCTTGTCATGACATCAGGATCTAGTTAGAGTCCCCCTCTGGCTCCTATACCTGTGCCTCCTTTTTCTCCGCTCTCCATTCCTCACACCCAGGAGGTTCCTTTCCCACAAAGGAAGTCTGGTGTAGTCCTGTACCCCCAAAAGTAAGAGCCTTTTGTTGGGAGGTAGTGCTTCAGAAGATTAATACTTTGGATAATTTACAAAAAAGAAGGCTGAATCAGTGCCTCTCCCCTCATGTTTGTTGCCTTTGTATGGGAAATGGTGAGACAGTAACATATCTTTTACTTTCTTGTCCCTTTGCTTCTTGTGTATGGAATTGGTTTTCTTCCTTATTTGGCTGCAGGTGGACTACTCCCCCGGGTGTGACAAGTCTTTTCAACCCAAGTATCTTCCGACTTTCAAAGAAAAGGGGGAGAGTGATGTGGAGGGCAACAAGAGCAGCCATTCTTTGGTCTTTATGGGAAGAAAGGAACAACAGAATGTTCCAAGGGGTACAAAGATCAACAGAACAAATCATTGACTGTGTAGCCATTAAAGTCATACATTGGCTGAAAGTAAGTGATTTATTTAAAGATTTTTCAGTGGATGATATACAAAGGGGCTGGTCAGCAGTGGCAAACTCTGGTTCACATCACTCACGTGCCTGAATTTAGCTATTTTTTGTTTTAATTTTATTTTGATGATTTTTCTAGGTTGTTTCTCTGTCAGTTAATGATTTCTAGTTGATTATTACTGTTAGGAAGAGTCTTACGGGTATATAGTTATTAGATAGGCTTATTTTGGTTTTTTTCTTATTATGTTGAAGCAGGGGTAACTTTTGTAGTTTCAGGGTTGTATTAGCTGCCGACCTAAACGGAACCTCTATATAAGAACATTATTAGTTGCTGTTCAAAGGAGAAAAAGGAGGATATTCAGTTACTTCAAACTTAAGAAAGCTGTTTTTTCTTTCTTCACGCTACTTTCTTTCCCTTGAATTTCTCAATCGGTTTATGTGATTTTTACTGTAAAAATCGCTAGAACAGATCTGCTATACCTGTTCTCCTGCATTAAGGAGCAACTTTTTTACAAGATTCTTAATGCAATTCATAGTCTAGACCTAGTGGAGGTGTGGTTTCCATGCACAAGAATAAACCATGTCTAAACCCTAAATGAAGTTCGTTTGGACATTGTCTGAGACACTCAAACCACCTCAAGTGAGTTTCTGTGATGTATGCACAAAACATGGCGGGGAGATGGTTGAGAGATTCTTATATCTGATTGCCTGTAGTGGTAGAGAGATTTTTACAACTTCAGGAAGAAGATAATTACTAATTATTTACTTTCTCTCAGCACTTTAGTTTAAGTATTAGCTTGCAGTGTAACATACTTGATTTTTAAACATGACTGTCTTTTCTGTCAATGTTCTGAAATTTTTGAATTCCACATTTCTAGTTTTCTACTACATATATATTTTTAAGGGTTTAGGGCATGAATTTTTTGAAAACATTTATAATCGGGCTTGCTTTTCTTTTGTCCATGGCAGACATTTGAGGAGGCTGACACAAAACATGATGGGAAGATTGACAAGGAAGAGTGGCGGAATCTTGTTTTGCGGCATCCATCTCTTTTGAAGAATATGACTCTTCAATACCTCAAGTAAGCTCTGGATTTGAGCCTGTGTCTTCTTTCATTTGAGCATCAGTCAATAGTGCTAGAATTTCTGGGCTTTTTTTTTTGAAAAATTGCAAAGTTATTTTGTTTTGTTGCAAATATAGTGTATTCCGTCTTCTATAAATAGACAAAAAGCAAATAAATAGTTTTCAATGTGTTTAGGTGATTCTGGGCAACACTGGGGTGCCCAGTCGCCTAGGCAATAAAAACTTTATAGTCTAAAAAACTAACTTAAGCATGTATATTAAGTGAAAAAATAGCAATTCTCTTTATTAAGAACATTAAATTTCCTCTAAAAATGTGGCAAATTATCATATCTAAAAGATAAAAATCTTTTACATATATTAATTTCATTGTTTTCAAAAATAATACTACTATAATAAGTATTTCATAGAGCAATTTCATATCAATTAGCAGCTAAAGAAGGTTATGAACTTTATATGGCAAATATTCAAGATGGAAAGTAAAATAGAAAGAAACAAGGGTGAAGTTTCTGTTTTATTTAATTAGAGAGAGAGAATAAAAAAATGAACCTCTTTATAATTCTATTCTTTTTTTCCTCTATTTTTTTTCTCTTTCTTTTTCTCTCCTCAAAACCCTTTGATCTTTTAAATTTCAATGGTAAAACATTAAAACAAAGTATAATTGATATATATAGCATATAATAAAATGTATTAACACATCCATTAATATGATACAACAATATAAATGATATTATAAAAGGTGCCCACCTTGTCATTTTTGTCACATAGGCAGGTGCCTAGTTGGTAAAAGTCAAGGTGTTTGGGCGAGGTGCCCAGCCAAGGGCGCCTAGTTGCCTAGGCAACGCCTTGACACATAATACACATAAAAGTCAAGGCATTAATATGAAATTAGAAATTTGACAAAAGTTTTGAAAATTATAGATTTATTAAAAGATAAAGACAATATATGTGCATAATGACAGCATTTGCCATTTTGGAGGGATGCTATTTTCATATAGATCTATTCTATTTGTTTTACATGGGACCTTGTTGCAAAAATGGTCTGTAGAGATGTTCTAATTTTCAGACTTGAAGCCTTTCATGCCCCTTTATATGTGTTTAATAGAACATGCTTACTGGTTTTCTTGTGGCAAAAGCAGGTCACTTGGTTTCTAACCCACCCTATGGCCTAAGGAATGGCACTCTAGGCTCATTATTTCACTATTAAAATTCCCAAGGTCTTGCATACAAAAGCAGTGCTGTTATTTATGCTTGAAATATATTCACCCTCTATGAAATCCTGCTCTAGCATCTCAAAATATATTCACCATCTATATTCTCAATATCATCTTTATTGTTCATGGATTGATAGAAACATTTATCCATCAGTGGTTGAGCTGTCAATGGGTTGGGTCTGGTTTGGGACAGGGTGGACCAGTCCCAAACTGAGAATTAATCAGTTCTATAAGATAGACCCAGAACTGAACCAATTATTAATTGGGATAATGAGGTCTTATGCAATTGGACTCAATTATACTTGGTGTCTATAATTACCTATGAGACTAACAGCCTAGAATTTTTTGATAATATAACCTTGATAAAAATGACAGTAAAATATTCGACTGTTTATATGTTCATAAAGCATGCTTTTAACCAAAATTATCTTATATGCTGTCTGTGAAATTTATCCTTTTAGATATAAATATAATAAAAATTAGAAGGAAACCAGAGAGACCTCTATATATTATTAACTGTATAGTTAGTTTGGAATAGCAAAAACTGATCCCTACCCAATTATTAATCGAGACACAAACCACAGAACCAGAACTGAAATAATCAGTTTGGTCGATTTGGTTATAAAGTTTTCTTTGGGTGTGAACTGTAACTCACCCAACTGCTGACCCTTGAACCCAGGAAGATCTGCTGATGTTAGACTGCTGGTGGATGATGTCAGCAGTCCGTACAAGTGCCGGTGGGAACTGGGAACCCTTGAAACTTGTTCAGTTTTGTGCACCCTGTTTTTAGAGAGTTTTTGGTATGATTCTCATTGCCATTTGATGCCTCCTTGATTTTTCCCGGATTTTTCAATCAGAAATTACATAAAAATACAGGATCAATGTATTCTCTTTTTCCTCCACATCTGAGAGTGGTTATTGATTGAGAATTGTTTCTCTCAAGTCGTTTTTCTTTTTGGAGTTGTGGGAAGTCATTTCATATTTTTCTGAACCTTGGTTAATTTTTAGGAGATTTTTCTTCACATATATTGCTGCCAATTTCAGTTTTGGCTTCCTATTGGCTTCCAACCACGTGTTGACTTGTGTTAGTGGGTCTAGTTTGTGCTTGTTGGATATTGGAGTGCTGTAGGGCTGTTGTGTAGCTTGACAAAGACAAATGGAATCATCTAAGGAATTACAGATTGTTTCCGAAGTGCTCCCATGTAATGCAAATACTTTTAGTGGTATGATACCGTTGTAAAACTTGATAGAACCAACTTTCTAGAGTGGTCCCAATCTGCCAAGCTTACCATTGGTGGAAGAGGTAAGCTTGGGTTCATTAAAGACAAGGAAGTGAAGCCGAAATCTTGAGGGAAATTTTTTGAGGGCTGAATTTTTGGCCCTACTACAAGGATTAAGGCTGGCGAAGCAATGGGGCTTTCAGAATTTTGTGGTAGAAGGAGACTCTAAACTATTAATAGGATGGCTGCAGACAAAAAGTTTGGGTGTATGGACTCTTAGACAACAAATGGGGGAAATACTCTGCCTAGCAAGGGAAGCTGGAGTAATATTCAAGTGGGTAAGAAGATTAGCCAATTTTGTGGCTGATACACTAGCAAAGCAGGGGACCTTTAGGGAAAATCTTTTTTGGGCTATGCTGTAAGAATTAAAGTTGTTTGGGTTCAACATTCATATTCTGAATGGTTGACAGTGTACATGATTAACTATTAAGTATAATGAAAGTTACCGTTTCCAATAAAAAGAAAAAAGTGAAGCCGAAATCTAATGATCCCAAGTTTGCCAAGTGGGAACAAGATAATTTCCCTAGTTATGTCATGGCTGGTCTGTTCGATGCAGCCACATATTGCTTGTAATTATATGTTTCTCTCCACTACCAAAGACATTTGGGTTCATGTTACTGCTACGTATTCCCAAGCAAGGAACACTGTTTGGGTCTACCAACTCCAAAGGGAAGCTTGCAATATGCATCAGGGGGAGAGGATAGTGGCAATGTATTTCTCTTCCTTGCAATTTCTCTAGGAAGAAATAGATCATCTAGAGGCCTTGGAATGGAAGAATCTTGAGGATGGAGAACAATACAAAAAATATATTCAGAAGAACAGGGTTTGACTTCTTGGTAGGTTTGATTGCAGAGTATGATTTTACCTGGCAACATATCTTGAGTGGAGATATTATTTCTCTTGCCACGGCATACTCCTTGGTGCAGGGAGAGGAAAGTAGGAGGGTTGCCACGATGCAAACTGTAATTGGTGAACATTCTTCTTACATGTCCACTAAACCCAAGCAAAGTGTTAACAAGGTGTTAATGAGAAGACTAATGAAGTGGTGTGTGAATATTGCAAGAAACCAAAACACACTAAGGGCCGATGTTGAAAGATGGATCTCCATTTGAAGCCTGAGAAGTTTAAAACATCTAAGAAAGGAAATGCCCATTTTGCTACTAGGGGAGTTTATTGTTTGTCTCCTTGTGTTCAAGCTGCTTCACATGATTCTTCTGATGTGATAGAGAAGCTCAGGAGCCTTTTGACTCAGTTTGAAAAGACTGGGCCCTCTACCTCTATGGGCTCTAGTAATTCTTCTAGTGTTGTTGCTAAAACAGGTAATGTTCTTGCTTGTCAGTCCTCATCTCCTAGCTCTTGGATTGTGGACTCTGGGGCTAGCATTCACATGACTGGTATGCCTTCCCACTTTACCTCCTATAAGTTGGCTCCTGGGAAAGGTAATATCATTGTAGTTGATGGATCTCAAACTCCAATTTCTGGTCTTGGTGAAGTTAAGCTCACTCGAATCTTTCCTTGAGCTTTGCCCTTCATTGTTGCACAATTGCACAAAAACCTTTTTATCTCTTACCAAATCCCATAACTGTTCAGTGACCTTTTTTCCCTCACATTTTGTTTGTTAGGACCTGAGCTTGGGGAAGATGATTGGAATTGGGCATGAAGTTGATTGAGTTTATCTTTTTGATCATGTTCCTAGGCAAGGATTACTATGCCAAACTAAGTCATGCCAAAATGGGAATCTTAGTCTTTTGAAACTGTGGCACTATTGTTTTGGTCATGTGTTGTTTAAGTCTATTAAGTTTTGTTTCCGAACTTGTGTCGGTCTATGTCCAATCCAAGTCTACAATGTAAAGCTTGCCATCTCTCAAAGCAATGTAGAACTATATATTCTGCAAGTAATAGAAAAGGTAATGTTGCTTTTAACTTGATACATATTGATGTTTGGGGCCCATATTCTATTCCTTGCATGGGTGGTTATAAATGCTTTATCTTGTTTATTGATGATTACTTAAGATACACTTGGTTATATTTGATGAAGAGTCAAGATGAAGTCCCCTCCATTGTTTAGAACTTTTTTAAAATGGTAGAAACACAATTTGAAAAGAACATCAAAATAATAAGGTCTGACAATGCTAAGGAGTACTTTGAAAAGCATCTATGAATCTTTTTTGAAGAAAAGGGGGAAATTCTCCAGAGCTCATGTTCCCATACCCCTCAACAAAACGGTGTAGCAGAGAGAAAAAATTGACATGTGGTTGAAGTTGCTAGGGGGCTACTTTTTCATATGCATGTGGCCATTCGCTTCTAGGGAGATGTTGAAGTTGCGGTGTATGTGTATCTCATTAACAAGCTTCCTCCACAAACTCTACATCTCCAATCCCCTCATCAACTTTTATTCCCCAATGATCCTACTTTTTGTCTTCCTCTCCCAGTCTTTGGGTGTAGGTGTTTTGTTCATGATATGAGTCATTCTCGTCTCAAACTTGATCTTAAGTCCATCAAGTGTGTTTTTCTTGGTTACCCTCCTATCCAAAAGGGATACAAGTGCTTTGACCCCCACTTTGGTCGACGGTATGTCTCCAAGGATGCTACATTTCTTGAAACTACTCCTTTTTTCCAACGACCTCACACTTCTCTTCAAGGGGAGTGTTAGTGAAGATCGGACTCCATTTTGTTTTCCTATTCTTGCCTCTATAGATACTCCTAATATGTCTTCCCCTCATCTTGCTTGTAGTGGCAATATTCTTGCTCCTCCTCCTGTTCCTCATTAGCGGTCTTGGTAGCAGTGGTTCATCAAAAGCAGAAGGATTGCTCCTGAAGCTGAAGGTCCACAACAATCTAATCATCTGGCTCCAGGTAGCTCTGTAAATAGTCTTGAACCCGAATTTCCTTTTCCTTCTAGTACTAAGCTTGATATCTCTGAGGATGACCTTGACCTTCCCATTGTAGTTCGAAAAGGAAAAAGGAAGTGCACTGCCTATCCCAATACTAACTATGTTTCTCATGATGCCCTATCACCTTCATACTATGCTTACATCTTTGTCATTTCTACTGTTTCTATTCCTCTTAATGTTACAGAGGCAGTGCAGTCCTCACAGTGGAAGGATGCTATGAACCAGGAAATGGAGGCCCTCATAAAGAACCAAAATTGGGAGATTGTCCCTCTCCCTAAGGGTAAGGTCCCAATGGGTTGCAAGTAGGTGTATATAGTTAAACATCAGGTTGATGGCTCAATTGAAAGATACAAAGCTAGGTTGGTGGCAAAAAGGTATACCCAGACATATGGGATTGATTATCAAGAGACTTTTGCACCAATGACTAAGATAAACTCCATTCGAGTGATCATGTTTCTTGCTACTCACTATTTGTGGTCTCTATATTAGATGTATGTAAAGAATCCATTCCTCAATGGAGATCTTCAAGAAGAGGTCTACATGGATATTCCCCCAAGAGTAAGCTTCCCTGATAGTGAGTGGAAGGTTTTCTGTCTAAAGAAATCTCTTTATGGGCTCAAGCAATCTCCTAGGGCTTGGTTTGACATATTCAAAAAAGCTATTTTTAAAATTGGGTTTACTCAACCACAGGCAGATCATACTCTTTTTATAACAAGGGCTAATGGCTTAGTGGCTCTTCTGATAGTGTATGTTGATGATATTGTTATCACTGGAGATGATAACTCCGGAATTGTCCAACTAAAGTCTTTCCTTGCTTCTGAATTTGAGATCAAAGACCTCGGGAATCTCAGATACTTTCTTGGGATTGAAGTGGTAAGGTCAAAGGAAGGAATCTTCATTTTGTAGAGAAAGTATGTTCTTGACCTTCTTCATGAGGTAGGCAAGTTGGGGTGCAAGCCAGTTGAAACCCCCATTGATCCCAATCATAAATTGAGTGTTGATGATGGAGACATTCTTCCTAACAAAAGTGTTTATCAGAGACTTGTTGGTAGACTTCTCTACCTGTGTTTGACCAGGCCTGATATATCCTATGTTATAAGTGTGGTGAGTCCATATATGCATAGACCCAGAACTTCACATATGTAGGCGATTAATAGAATTCTTGCCTAATTAAAGGGATGTCTAGGCAAAGGAATGTTGTATTCCAACATGGACATCTCAAGGTTGAGGCTTATACTGATGTAGATTGGGCAGGCTTTGTGGATGATAGGAGATCCACCTCTAGTTACTGTGCGTTAGTGGGAGGTAGTGTTGTGTCATGGAGAAGTGAAAAGCAATCTGTTGTTGCCCGATCTAGTGTGGAAGCAGAATATATAGCTATGGCTCATGGTGTATCAGTGTTACTTTGGTTGAGGACTTTGTTATCTGAGGTTGGAACCCAAACTGATATTCAAATGACACTGTATTGTGATAACCAAGCTGCCATAAACATTGCCCATAATCCAGTCCAGCATGATCGGACAAAGCATATTGAAATTGACAGACACTTCATTAGAGAGAGAATAGCTAGTGGAGAAATATGTATGTCGTATGTCAAGTCTGAAGATCAACTTGCTGATTGTCTCACCAAAGGTCTTCTACAAACTGAACTTGAGGGGGAATGTTGAGAATATATATTGCATCAGGGGCTTTTGGGTTTTTAATTCTTTGTGTATTTGCGCCCTCTTAGGGGCATTTATGTAATTTTCCTAGTTAGTAAAAAGGCTTCTTTGGGTGTGAACAGTAACTCACCCAACTCTTTCGAAATAGCTTCTTTTGTTACTTGACAACTAATGGAATGCAATTTTGTTTTTCACTATCAAACAAATTATTGTTTCACTACCTGTTGATTGGTATACTGCACAGAGCCTAAAAATTAGGTTGATGTCATGCTTATTACTTCCAATGGCAAACCTCAGCTCCAATTTGGGCTATGTTGTGACTCATTAGTTGTGTGGTTTAGGATGATTAATTGATGGTTAACATGAGTTGAATTTTACATACATACATAATTTTGTCTCTTTAAAAGACTCCTACTTGACTCTCTGTCTTGTTTAAATTGAATAGGGACATCACCACTACATTCCCAAGCTTCGTGTTTCACTCACAAGTTGATGATACCTGAGGTTTCTGTCTGATTTAGAGCTTAGATCTCTTTGTCAATGATGATTTGCTCATTTCTAGACAATGATGTGGTGGGTCTTTTGAGTTTTAGAGGTGCAGAGCAAAGCTTTTGGAGTTGTTTGATGATTGTATTGAGGAGTTTGATATTTCTATGTTCAACTGGTACTCTCCCCCCTGGGCAGCGGTTCCTCAAAATGATGAGATCTTCAATCTGAATTAAACATGGTGCACAAGTTTTTCATGGGACGTTCTTAATGGTCGTAAAGCAAACTGCACTCCTTTTGCTTATTTAATGAATGCTAAAAATTAAAAATAAAACACCAATGGATGGAAATGCACCACCCTTCTCGACCTTTCCAGCAATCCCAGGATTCCCCGTTATGTCATAATTTGTTGCATAAATGATGTGGTACTGGTATTTATTCATGAAAACAATGGGTCTGTGCAAGGTCATTTACAGTTGCATTAAGGGCCGTGGTCTTTTCATCAGGGGAACTATGGTATTTTGCCCCGAAAGCAAGGACTATGTACAAGGTTGTTAACATTTGCATTAAGACCAACGTTGCGGTGCATGTTCTTAGAGGAGCCAATGAAGCTGCTCATTGCTTGGAAAAATGCTTATCTTGTGTTTAGAACGTCCTCTACTCCATCTTTTGTTGAACATATGTTATCACTTCATCACTTGTATCTAATTTATTGATGGAATACCACCAACCCTATAGGTAGGGTTTGGGACAATACATTCAGAAAATCAATAAAAATTTATGAGGGGAGCAAATCATAGATTTCTCTTAAAAAAATAAATTTGCAAAGGGACCCTTTTCACTTGGTAGAAATAGCCAAATAGGATCAATCATCTAGGGATGAAGCCTAAGAAATTGTTAGACATCTTTTTCTTTTCCTAAGCTTTAGCTCTTGATTTCCCTCCACTCCATTCAAGACTAGAAAGATGTCGAGCACCCTTGTATTTTCACATGAAGATCAAACCAATTGATACGGCTGCAACCTAATTGCTTGACAGCTCTTAGAGGAAACATGAACAATCATGAAATTTGGCACTTGCATGGTGGCATAGATGAGAAATGTAGCATGAGGCTTGGGCTGCGTATAGATTGGGGTGGGAAAAAATATAAAAGGTGGGCGGAAAAGCATTTATGAATTCTCTACTCTCCTAGAATCCATGGAAGACTAATTATTTCCATTTCCTATTCATTACTAATTATTTTCATTTCCTATTCATTATAAAAGATCTATTAATGAATTGTTGGAAATGGAGACCATAAGGCATTTCTAAAAATCAAGTTTACAAGAAAATATCATTTCTAGGTAAACAGAAGCTATATGGTAATCTACACCCCTAAGGAGCAGACACATGGCCAAGCCAAGGACTGGATGCGTGTTCAATTGACCAACAAAGAGTGGTGTGTTATCGGACGGCTCTAGCCCTTTTGCCCCATCAGTGACAAGACACAGGCCAATGTTTTAAAAATTGACCTAGAATCGGAACTGTTTCGGCTACCAGTTTTTGGGTTGATGGTTCGATCATCCGGTTTGATGGTTCGACCACTTGGATCAATGGATCATTGACCAATTCAATGATTTTTGGCCAAGGACCGGATTTGGGATAAAACGAAACCAATTGCCTGGACAGTTCCCGGGCTGAATGGTCGGACTGTTTAGGTCAATGGCAGTTAAAAAACATTGACAATGGGGAGGCACTGTTACCCGAGGGCTAGAACCATGCCCTTGCAAGGAGGTGATGTGTGGCCCACAAACTGGAAGCGTAACAAGTCGTTAGATGACTATATAAAGATATGCCATCCAAGGTAAAACTCCCTACGCACTCTTGTATACTTTTGTACTCTCTAACCCTCTTCAACACCTCTCGCGAACAGCTCATAGCTCACCTTGCCAGTTCAACTGTTCAGCTCATTTCGGTCTTTACCAACCATCCTGTGTTACTGACTCGAGGGTCGAAGAACCTTTCCTTGGGGAACCAACCACCTTTGGGGCCTTCGGCTATCATTGTGTGTGCAGGTCACCAGCAATCTCTGGCTCGTCCAGTCACCTTCCAGCTCATCCTTGGCTCAAAAGTGGAGAACTAAGAGCGACATTGAGAAATGGTAGGAGAGGCTATTCATCCTAATAAACTAACCCTCCCTAATTAAGGTTTTTTACTGTTTAGTCCACCCCTATAAATCTTAGCTCCACGGTACAGTTGAAGTAGGTGTCAGGTTGGAACTGATGTTAATACACAGGCAGGTATTGGTGTTATAGGTGGAATTTGAAATTTTCAATTATTGTAGGTATGCAGTGAAATTCAGAATTCTGAAAGAGTGCAAACTATTTATCCCTAATTATTTTAAGGTTTATACAGTGATATGGATGTTAAAAATTAGTTCTGAACTATTAATCGTACTTAGCATGTTGGGCTGTGACTAGTAGTGCTGTAACTATGACCATGTCCCTATGAATTGAAGTGGCTCTACCTTGAATTAGACAAGTGAAGTAAACTGGGGTCGCAGAAATGCATTGAAGGCTGTGATTTCATGGTTTTGATTTCTCTTTTACGTGTTGCTTGGAACCACACCAATCAGGATTCAGGAGTTCAATTTTACAACGACAGGGTCGCACAGAGCTATAACCAAAAATCATGGCGAGTGGCCCCAATAAAATGTTACTTCATCTAATTCAAGTTGGGGCCATTGTAATAGATCAAAGGTTTTAAAGTGTCGTTGCAAATGTGGTTTGACCAACAAGTAGGCTTTTTAGCAAAGGAGTTGAGCAAGTGCTCTTTTGCAACAAAATCCCCTCCCCTACTTTGAAATTTAACCAACCTCACTTGCATACAAGGTTCAAAGTATCGATATGTATTAGTTGATACGTATCATTTCGGGACCCTTCCAATACGCCCCTATAGTGGGTGTATCAGGGGTCTGACTGGTGCAGGGGGTGGAGAAGCCCTAAACCGACCCCCCTGAACCGGTTTCAGGAAAAAAGAATAAAAAAAAAAATAGTATCGATTCACCTGATACGCCCCTACTGGCATATCGGGCATATCGATATTTTGAACCTTGCTTGCATATAAGATCTCATAGACTGGGTGGATGGAAGTTTTGGCTTTAGAGATGTAGCTTTCAGCAACAGAAGGCGATCCAAGTCCCCCACAAATGGTGCGGTCAATGGCAAAGAAAGAGTAGCCAAGCCAAACACCGCAAGATGGCGGTCTTATTCAGCTACTCCTAGAAGCTAGAACAGGGATTCTATATATGTTGAATAACGGAGTGGAGTACACACAACCTGCAGCCTACTCCGTTATTACATTACATTGCTTAAAAGTTAAAACGGGATGCCTTAGCTGCTGAGCACTATAAATGTTTTTTCATAAGGTTTTTGTATGCTCCAATATTAATTCATCACTGTGGCAATTTTTGGAGGATTATTGATTCAACATTTGGTTTTTACATTTTAGCAATGCGGCAACGCGCCACCCAGAATGGCAATGGCTTATAACTTTTATAAATAAATATTTGGTGGCCCCCTAACTTCACAAGGCCCAAATCGTTTTCGTGATTTGATTTGTGTTTGCTTAAACTAGGAAAACAACCCGAACGCATTATGGTTGTGATATTTGAACCGAGATGGGACCTTCTTTTTCATGATAGAGAGATGGAGGACCCTCCCTACTCCCTAGTCCCTATTTAAGAAATGTTTTACAGAAGAAGGGACATCATTTTCCTCCAATGCCCCGAAGTCCCACTCCACTACTACAAATTAAAAAGACGATCCTTTGTTTAATCTAATCCTGCGTTTGCTAATTTGCTTGCTGCCTTTCTCAGAATTTGTGAAAAAAAAAAACAAAAGTTGTCTCACAATTCTCCTTGAAAACAATTAAAGCACTTAGTTCTCATTTATTAGAAAAACTAAAGAAAATGTAAGCAATTCCTTCTAAACTCTAAAAAAAAATAAACCGAAACTTCTAAAACCTAACCATATTTCTCAAGAACAAATTTGGTTGGTATCAAAATTGGCCCACTTGGTTATCAGTTTCACACATTCTTGCCTTGGGTTTTATCCTAGTGGCAGACCTCCATTGGAGCCTCCTACTCTGTTTTCTCAGCAACAAGACCATATGACCGACCACATCCACATTTGCGAGTTCTGAAATGTCGCCTATCCTAAATGGCAAGTGTGGATAGGACCTCTTTGGCACAACCAAATTGATAAATCACAAGCGCCCAATCTTTGTAAACAACTACAAAAGCAAACTTTGGACTAGAGACACCCTTGTTAATTTGCACTGAGCAAGCGAGCAGTCTCTATTTCTCCCATAACAAGACTAGCACTTGGCACATCATAATTCATCCATCCATTAAGAACGAAGTTCTCGGCCCCCAACCTTTACCCACTTTAAAAAACTGGGTCAAACAAACGACGACTAGAGAGAACGGGCATTACAGCATAATAGTCAGACAAGTGCTCGAAGCCAAAGCGATAACCCATCCATCCCAGAAGGAAAAGCTAACATTTCTTTGATTAAAACTCAAAATTTTAATGATATAACAAAAGTATATAAAATGAAGATAAGCTCATCAGAAGCCACCTGCGACGATTAAAAGACTAAAATATGAAAATATGCTGCCATCCATGAACCACTCACTAATTGGAAACGAAAACAAAAACATAACCCACTAACCAAAAAAAAAGTAGTACTTTGTCAGGTTCTTCACCCCCAACCTTAATCCTCCTCGTGAAAGAAAAGGCGAATAAAAAAAATACAAATCATAGAATACCTAGATTAGAATATTAGAGATGTGGTAGATTTCAGTCAACTTCCTCCATCTTGCTGCCTTCAGCATCAGCATCCTCTAGTGGGGGCATATCAGCGTCCGCATCAGCATCCCCACCATCCTCATCAATGCTCAGCCCAAGCTTCAACATCCTATGGATCCGATTGCCAAATGTGTTGGGGTCTTCAAGACTGAAACCCGAAGTGAGAAGAGCAGTCTCAAACAACAAGAGAACCAGATCTTTTACTGATTTATCATTCTTATCAGCATCAGCTCTCTTCCTGAGCTCTTCCATGATGGGGTTCTCGGGATTAATTTCCATGGTCTTTTTGCTAGACATATAGCCAGCCATGCTTGAGTCTCTCAGTGCCTGTGCTTTCATGATCCTTTCCATGTTGGCAGTCCATCCATACTCCCCAGTAACCAAACAACAAGGAGAATCCACCACACGGTCTGACACTACAACCTTCTCAACCTTGTCTCCCAAGACGTCCTTTATCACCTTGCAGAGACCCTCGAACTTCTCCTTCAAAGCTTCATTCTTCTTTTTCTCGTCCTCGCTCTCGTCCAACTTCAAACCCTCCTTGGTTGCAGACACAAGCTTCTTCCCTTCAAACTCCTTCAACTGACCAACTGCATATTCATCAATGGCATCAACCATGAACAAAACCTCATACCCCTTCTTCTTCAGCTTCTCAAGGAAGGGGGAGTTCTCAACAGCCTTCTTGCTCTCACCAGTGATGTAATAGATATCGTTCTGTCCTTCCTTCATCCTTGTCACATAGTCCTTCAAGCTAGTCATCTCATCTCCACTCTTGGTAGAGTGGTATCGAAGTAACTCAGCCAGTTTTCCTTTGTTCTGGGAATCCTCGTGTATCCCAAGCTTGAGGTTCTTAGAAAAGGCCTCATAGAACTTGTTATAATCCTCCTTGTTCTCAGCAATCTCAAAGAACAGCTCAATGCACTTCTTTACCAGGTTCTTGCGAATTACCTTGAGGATCTTGTTCTGTTGCAGCATTTCTCTGGAGATGTTCAAGGGAAGGTCTTCAGAGTCAACAATGCCTTTCACAAAGCTCAGGTACTCGGGGATCAACTCCTCACAGTTGTCCATGATGAAGACACGGCGGACATAGAGCTTGATGTTGTTGAGCTTTTTCCTTGTATCAAAAAGATCAAAGGGTGCCCTCTTAGGAACAAATAGAATAGCCTTAAACTCAAGCTGGCCTTCAACCGAGAAGTGCTTAACAGCCAAATGTTCTTCCCAGTCATTGGTAAGACTTTTGTAGAAGGCAACATACTCTTCCTTGGTGATCTCTTCTGGCTTCCTCATCCAGATTGGCTTCTGCTTGTTCACTAAATTCCATTCGTGTGAAACTTCCTTGATCTTCTTCTTTTTCTTCCCTTCCTTCTCTTTCTCTTCATCAACATCCTCAACCTTACCTTCCTCATCCTTCTTTTCTTCTTCATCCTCATCATCAGAGATCTCCTTCTCAGTGGTCTTTTCAGTCCAGAGAGAGATAGGGTAGCTGATAAACTCAGAATGCTTCTTGATCAAGTCCTTGAGACGGCGCTCCTCCAGGTACTCCAATTGGTCCTCCTTGAGGAAGAGGGTTATCTTTGTACCCCTTCCAAGGTCCTCACCGGAGGTGTCCCTAGTGACAGTGAAAGACCCACCAGCCTGAGACTCCCACACGTATTGCTCATCATCATTGTGTTTTGTGGTAACAACGACCTTCTCAGCAACGAGGTAAGCAGAGTAAAAACCAACACCAAACTGCCCAATCATGCTCACATCAGCACCAGCAGCCAAGGCTTCCATGAACTCTTTGGTTCCAGATCTTGCAATTGTACCAAGATTGTTTACCAGATCTGAGTAAACAGCAAATATCGTTTAGCTTAGTATCTCATAAAGCATATGTATCTAGAATAAGCACCCCTTCCTGAAAATATTCTCATAGGCCAACACTTACCAGCCTTTGTCATGCCAATACCACTGTCGATTATGGACAGAGTGTTGTTGGTTTTGTCAGGAATTATATGGATGAAGAGTTCCGGCTGTCCATCCAACTTGCTCTTGTCTGTCAAGCCCTCAAATCGGATTTTATCCAAGGCCTATCACAGATGATCAACAACACAAAAAACACATCAAAATGACAATAGGGTAACTATTTTGAAAACCAATTCGTGAAATACGAAAACATTCGAATTACAGCATAGAAACAGAAATCCCAGGTCCAAAACAAAGTTCGCGCATTCCCCAAAAAACAACACCAGTTCCAACCCTTTAGGTTGGTTTAAACATTATTAAGAACAACACAGTAAAATAACCAACATGAATACCCCAAGAAGATTTCAGAATGGAGCATATAAAAAAAATCACACCGGAACTAATTCAAGGTTTTCTATGGCTTCATTAAACTTTAAAACAGCAAAATCAAGGAGAACAAACTACAAAAAAAATATCTTAAGTAGAGGAATGGCACTGCAGCTAGTAAGAAGTTTTGTATTGGATGAGATCATGAAAACAGAGCAAACATGGGTAACAAACAAAAAAATAATTCACTTCAATGCATTGATTAAGTGCATAAAATTAAAGAACAAGCGGACTAAAAATGAAAAATAAAGATAAATTATATTGCATTTAAATTCGATATAAAAAGGAACACAAAATAAGAACCACGCATTTCACTTCAAAGCAGTTTTAGAATACGTAAAATTGCAGAACAACGAAAAATGAACAAAAACATACAAACCATATTCTTATTAAAACCCAATAACACACGCCTAGAATCACAGATCCCACTTTGAAACAGTGCTAAAGCACGCAAAATCAGATAACAAAGTGACCCCAAAGCCAAAATAATCGACTTCAATACAACGTAAAGTAAGCAAAATAACCATAACAAATCTAGAAGATTTCGACGGAACAGACAAAACAACCGTGTAAAACAAGGGACAGAATCAGCGACAGAGAAACAAGACATAAACTCTAGAGTTAAGTAACATTTCTGTAAGGCTATGATTGAAGGTAGTAATGCTCACATCGGAAGAGTTGCTAATAAGTTCTCGGAGGAAGATCTCCTTGTTGCTGTAGAAGGTGTTGATGATCAGACTCAACAACTGGTTGATCTCAGCCTGGAAGGCAAACGTCTCGGTCTCCGCCATGATGAAGAAAAATGAGAAAACAGAGCTGAGATCGGTGTTGGTTAGGGTTTGATAGAGAGAAATAACAAATAGAGAATGGGTTTGGAGTCGAACTGTGTCGATATATAGGGACTTCCCTAGGGTTTCTAGATCCTTCTATTCTAAACCCGAAATGAAAGGAAAGTCAAATTGCAATTAGTATTAAGAAGGAAAATATAAATGAGAATGAAATTATTTTTCCCATCACGTGTTCATGGCACCTGAATTACTCTTGCGGATGTGCCTGTGAGGCGCCCATAGGTGAGGCGCAGATCCCGCTTCTCTATTACTAACAAAACGTTCAGAATAGTCCACTGCAGCCGTATATTGAGAACATCTCTGTGTCATTTATTGAGAGATGTTCTAGATATACAGCTGCCATGGCAGGTTGGGACGCACTGTGTGTGGGCAACTGTGTGAGGGTCTTATGCCGCGTGTAATCATGTAAAGCAGGTTGGATTATGAATAGTTTTATCAAATCGAGTAAATTTTCAAAACTTTAATAGCTTGATTTCCCTCCTTATGATGATTAGCTTATAATCCTAATTATTTTATTATAAGGTAAAGTTGGTTTATAAATTAATGGAGAATTGATTCATTATTATTTTTACATACTTGAAATTTGAAAATTATTTTATAATATTTTAAATATTTTTTTAGTAATAATATGATAAATATATACGTGCAATGCGCATGCACCCCGCTAGTAATGAACAAATAGAAATTGCAAAAAATTACAAAATTATAGAAAATGTAAAAATGCACAAAATTTAACAAAATTTTCAAATATATATATATATATACAAAAGACATAGAAGATGCTGAAATTTAACAAAAAGAAACATAAATATAGGAAAATAATAGAAATTACAGAAAAATACATAAATTATAGGAAAATTAAAATGCAAATTTTAAATTTTACATAGGAAAATGTAAGGCCCTATTTGGCATCACTTTGGAGGCTGATTCTTCTAATTCTACTCATTCTCACAGGATGAGAATGGTGTTTGGTTCAAACCAGTACGTTAGTTCCATTCGAAACGGGATACTCCAGATCTCCTACCCACGAGAACCTTGTCCACGCCTACCCACAATACACCACCCCCCGTGAATTGGGAACATCTCCCTTTACATAATACTATGCAGAGGATGAGATGTTCTTCGTGTATGGCTAAGATAAACGTGGGCAGAGATCCAAGCTCTGAAAAATCCCTCCAGAAACAACATTTTTCGGAGTTAAAAAAGGTGGATCCTAAAAACTCGCATTTCTCAATTCTCACCATGTTAATTACTAACAACGAGCAAGTGTGGCAGAGTCACACATGAAAACTATGATATTTTTGTAATTTCCGTTTAGGCTCTAACACTAACCCGAAACCCTACCCCTTCGTTTATTTTTTCTTCTTCTTCAACTTCTGTTATTCCCAAGGTTTTTAAAAACGAACCAGAAACAGAACCGGTCAGGGGACCGGTTTCCAGTTAAGTGGTTCGACCTGTGATATTATAAATAAATTAAAAATTAAAAATATATTTATAAATAATAAAAATATCATAAAATTAAATAAAAATAGAAAAAATATAGAATTAATGATTTTGGGGAATTGATGACTTCATTGATGATTCTTAACAAGGCCAGAGGAGCAATGTCATTTTCCTTTTCATTTTGCCTAGGGTGAATTTCTAGAATGAGATTGACAAGTTCAAACTTTTTGGGGAATTGATAACTTCAGTTGATGATTCTTAACAAGGCCAGAGGAGCAACGCCCTTTTCCTTTTCATTTTATCTAGGGTGAATTTCTAGAATGAGGAGATTGACAAGTTCAAACTTTTTGGGGAATTGATAACTTCAGCTGATGATTCTTAACAAGGCCAGAGGAGCAATGCCATTTTCCTTTTCATTTTACCTAAGGTGAATTTCTAGAATGAGAAGATTGACAAGTTCAAACTTTTTGGGGAATTGATGATTCTTAACAAGGCGAGAGGAGCAATGCCATTTTCCTTTTCTTTATACCTAGGGTGAATTTCTAGAATGAGGAGATGAGATCTTGATATGATTCTCTCTATGTATATATCTCAAGTTGAAGTGAAATAGGCTTCATTTTCTATTATCTTTATCTATCAATTGTAAGAAAGATAGGCTTCAGGCTTGGTCGTAGGTGATTGCCACTACAAGTGCTACTGCAAGCCTGCAACTGTTACTATTGCTAGAAAGTAGAAACCCCCGCAAAATCACCACTACAAAATCGCCAGCTGCTGCTACAAATCAGTCGTCCGACCTGTTATTGCCGCATCTGTTAGTGCTGGACCTGCTGCAAAATCAACGTTGTTGCCGTAGATGAAGTTCACCGCCATCACCAGTCGCCATCGGTTGCTGTGTATCGCAGTCAGATGTCGTAGGTGTGGCCACCGCAGGTGGTCGGTTGGGTGTAAGGGCTAAGAGAAGGGAAGGGTTAGAATGAAAATGGGGTCATTCTAACCCCAAGCATGTAAGATTTGGGGTCAGAGATATGGTAGTCATTTTTTTTTTTTGTTTTTTATTTTATTAAATCAGAAAAAAAAATTATAACCCACGAACCGTTGTTCGGGTTGAATGGTTTAACGGTTTGATCACTTGGGTCAGTGGTTTTCTGACTTTTTCAACATTTTTTAAGAATTGCAGGTTTATAGTATAACTGGACCCGGGGGACTGACCGGTTATCGGTTTTTCCGGTCCGACCGTCCAGTCCAGTCCGGTTTTGAAAACCATGGTTATTCCTCATCATCTACAATGGTCCAAAAGATCTTTGGTGCCGACCAAGTTTAAAGTGAGAAACATTCAATTTTTCTTCGTGCCAGTTATCTCTTCAGAAGTCGTGTCATCTATCTGACTGGTTTTCTTCTTCCTTATAGAGGTGACTCTCACGAACTAGTATTTTCTGAAGATCTTCGATCTCCCACTCGTTACAGGTATGGACTTTAACCTTTAAGACCTGTCTCTGTTCAATTGTTGACAACCAACGCTAAAAAAAGATTCAAAACCACCAAGATTACCAAAATAGACCTGCCTTTATTTCAGTTGATGACCCGCCTCTATTTCTTTTGATCTTTCTCGGTTCATCTCCTGTTCCACTTTGCCTTTCTAGAAGAAACAAAATGTTGGTAAAATTTATATGAAAGCATCCATTTGTTCTTTGGCAGCTACCATCCAAACAAACATGGCAATGGCAATAAAAGTAAAATCCAGGTGGATGGTAATCTACTTTGGTACATCCTTTTTTTCTTTGGCTACGAACCTGCTTTGTTAATCCGCTTTGATTGCAAATAAACCATTAACGTCTAGGTGGATGGTCAGATAAATTTACCCCATCATTCGTTTTCTGAATGGAGTTTACTCATTCTTTTTAGTAATACTAATGATACTATAATCAACGATTGAACATAGTCACTTTGCCTTTCTGGGAACAATTAATAAAACCATTGACATTGTTTTGCCTATCAAATGATCGAAAAATTGATTCAAAGAAATTGGTCGCTGCCAAACATGATTCTATTTCTGAAAAACAGGAATCATATGACTGTGCCAAACAGGACTGGCGATTTACAAGATGAAAATTCTTAGAATCCATCCTTTTCTGAAAAAATTCTAAGAATGAGAATCCTAAGAATTGATTTCAAACTGGGCCTAAATTATACAAATCACTTCATTGTTGCCAAAACCACACAAATGTTGGAAGAGTGTATAAAAAATAAGCTAAATTTCTCATTAACTATTGCAATCCCTACAACATCTGATTGAGTTAAATACATGCCATTAATATCACTACCACTTCCCAATAGTTCACCATTTTAACACAATTTGTAACATATGTATTGATATCCCAATCATTACCTACCATATGACTGATGTGAGACAGAAGAAGAGATAAAATACCTTGAATTGTCAATGGAGTACAAACTAACCTTGTTGTAGGAGTTATCTTACATTTTTAAAGACTTTAGTAGTTTTAGAGGCTCTAATATAGTAAGACTACGAAGTAGATTGTTGCTTGCATTTGAGCAAGAGAGAAGATGCATAAACTCTAAACATTTTAAGAAACCTATTAATTAGTCTTTACACAAAAATCCAAACTCTTAACAAGTACTAGAACAACAGGATGCTACATATTTAACATTCAATCATAAGGTATGGATGTAATTAGACAAGTAGTTTAGCAAGAACATTGAAATTTTACCAAGGAATAGCCAAGAAAATAAGAAATAATTTGGGTAGAAATATCAAGGGTTAAAGTAGAAAATATTAAAAAGGGTATATTTATTGATAACTTCCCACTTTTTACGAGATAAACCTAAACCTTAACCCTATAAATCTAGTATAAACAAAAAAAACCCACATTAAATATTCTTTTTCTTTTTATAACCAAACAACAATTTTATTAAGAGCAAGGGAAGACAATGCACAACTAAGACAAATGAAGCAAAAGTAGGCAATAGCTTCCATCTAAGATGGCATTCTTTACAATGGAGCATTTTTTCCGTGAAATTAACAACCATTTACAAATGTGACAATAGAACCAAAAACAAACTAACAAGCAAATACCTAAAACCAAATAGCAAAATGAAACTAAATCTCCAAGTGAATATCCATCATTCCATCCTTTATGCTCCTTCCTATGAAACCTATCTACAATAGTATAATGCACTATTAAGTTCTAGTTGAACAAAAAAGTTCACTCCAAAGTATGAGAATTGTAAGTCGAATTGCTACATTTTATACATCCAATAGCCACTCAATGAGGAGACCCTAAAACAAAAGCCCAAAACTAATTACATTTGAAGTATAATTGCCAATTGCTCTGGAGTGTATTGAAAAAACCTCAATAGCATGGCCTCTAAAAGCAACTCCAATGGCTAAAGATTTGTACTTTGTAATTATGAAACATCTAAATATAGAAATTCTATGATTCTACACTACTAGAGTGATTAGATTTAGAATTTTATGGATCCATCACTAAACGAATATCAATTGTTTCATTAAATCTACAAAAAGGGAAAAACTTACCTTATAACCCAAACAATCAATCCTATGCAAATTAGAGCTTCAACATTTTTCTGGAAGAAGATAATTGCGATATTGCCTCTAAAATTCTACCTCCACCACTAAATGTAGTTTCTGAAGCAACTATAAGAAACTGTAATTGTAAGAATAACAAAAGGCATCATAGATAACTCAAGAAAGCAAAGCTCATTCTATCTCCAAAATCCTAAAATATCAATATGTTTTTTTATCAATGCTTGTTTACTCTAAATATAAGTCTAATTGGAATTTTTTTCATAAATAACATAGACTTGACTTTGAAAAGTATCAAATCCATATATAATAAGAAATAAGTAGGCATTAACTAAATAACTAATATATGAAAATTTTATATTTTTATTCTTTAAAAAGCCTTCAAATTATAATTATCTCTAATGGATCAAACTCCGTATCATGCATCATATCACCAATGACCTTATTTTTAGTCAAGGTTCAAAGTATCGATACACCTTTGTGTATCAACAAAGGTGTATCAGTACTAAAAACCTTGTGTTTTTATTTTTTTTAGTTTATTTTTCAAATTGGTCTTTATATAGTTATATAAAAAAAGAGAGGTTTCTGAAACACCTATAAATAGGTTTTGGAATCCAAAAGGTGCTATATAATATGTTTGATATGGGGCATATCATATGAAATTTTGATCATTAGTTTCAGTATTGATTTCACATTAGGCATAACACTACTACACTTCATTTAATCATCAAATAAGTTATTCAATGTTTATTCGACAAGAATATTGTGATTTTTTGCATCTTCCATGTTATACAACTTCTTATATGCAAATTTCATAAATTTTAATTTGAAATAACAATCTATAACCATAATAATTACCAAAATAATGCTATATTCTTTTCAATATTTGTCAAATTTACTTAACATGGACTTATCCATCTCCTTACAATAATTCTTTTCTATCTTTAAATGCTTTCCTTAAAGACTTTTTAACTTTCCAAACCCCATGAAAAATATAAATTTTATGTTAGATATTGGGTTCCTAAGAAAAAGTTGGTTATGTCATAGAGAACTTTTAAAAACTTAACAATTTTTTAACCTTTACCCATTCTTCTCCAATTGGAGAATTAACATAAGGGTAAACTTCTTAAAATACCCTTATGGTTTAGTTAATTAACTAAGTGTACCCTTACTATTTAAAAATTGATTGATGCTACCCTTACTGTTTCTGACAATTGACTAATCCTTCTCAATCATTAACATGTGTCAACGGAGATGTGAAAAAGACTATTTTACCCATCATTCAGATCTCTCCCTCTCTTTCTCATTTCTTGCCAGAATTATCGGAACCACTGGAATTGCCGAAATGGAGGATGATGACTATATCTTAGATCTGAGTATCTCTCAGATCTCAGATTTGGGTTCCTTGAGAGATCTAGGTTCCTTGCAGATCTGGGAATTCGAGAGAATAGCTAGATCTGGGTTTCCATATCAGATTTGGGTTCTTCTGATTTTTCAAGAATAGCACCAACGACATCAACAAAAGCCTCGATGGTAGAAACATCATGGTTCTTCATTGGAAATGCTTTTTAAGTGTACTTCATATGGGGATTTCAAAAGTCTCAACAAGAAAATTTTAGTGTAAATGCAAATCTAGGTTCCTTGAGAAAATTTCAGTGCAATTGTAGAAAAAAAAGGAAAACATGAGGAAGAATAGCTGAATATAAACAGCGAATGGTCTAGTTTTAGTGCTTTTTTAAGCCATAATAGTATTGCTAATGAAGAAAAAAAGAAATAAAGCATTCTCTACGCCTCATGCAAAAAAAAAAGGAAAACGTGAGGAGGAATAGTTGAAGATAAACTAGAAGAAGAAAACATGAAAACTAGTCAACTACATCATAACATCAACACGAATTCAAATTCCATAAATGACAAAATGACCCAAAAAATGAAAACGGTAGCAGATGGCCAAAAAAACAGAGCTTACGACATCCCCAATTGAAATCCCCATATGGGTCAAAGAAGAAGCGAGCCTCAAACACCTTTCCAATGTTTCTCTCCATCTGTACTTCACATTTCCATAAATGACAGAGACCGTATCTCTATAAAATTTAACAAATCACAATAAGAAGCTAATGGGAGATAGAGGAACGCAATTCGTAAGGCACCGAAGGAGACTCACCATTGATTTCAAGCTCAAATGTCCATTTTTCAGATATTACTGGATTCTTTAAGGACCGAACAAGTTTGGTAGTAGATGGTTAGAAAACACCTTTCCAACATTTCTCTCCATGTATACTTCACATTTTCATAAATGACATAGACCTTATCTTTGTAAACTTTAGCGAATCACAACAAGAAGCTAATGGATAAGAGCAAAGGATCAACGACCCTTCTACATCACCGAATCTCGACATCGGAAGACTCTCAAAACTCTCTGCTCCAAGATTCTTACCTAGATCGACAACTCAAAGACAGGAAGAAGCCTCTTAAAATCGAAGACAATGAAGAATCTAAGATTTCCAAGAATCTGACATCGGTGGTCCGACGTCCCATGCTTTTGACAGACGATGAAGACAAGAAAGGGAAAAGGCAACCTAGGAAAAGAATCCAAATGGAGATGTTACTTAATAGAAGAGAGTGACAATGAGAGCCTTGATTTGGTGAGTGTGTGTGTAAGAGGAACCGGAGGTGGAGGGGGTTAACGTAGTGACAGTTTAAGGACCAAATCAATTTGGTTTGTTGTTGAAAGGAAGAAGACGAAAAGGGTAAAATTGGGTTTTAAAAATAAAATATACGTCATCTACATATGAATTTAACGGAATATTAACAGATGCAAACGACAAGGGTAGAGCTAGTAAATTGTTAGAAATAGTAACGATAGCATTAGTCAATTTTCAAATAGTAGGGGTACACTTAGTCAATTAGCCAAACCATAAGGGTGGTTTAAGAAATTTACCCTTAACATAATTGATATTACATGATTTCAAATGAGAAAAAACATTTTTCGATAAAATATAGCTCTTTCAAGCATCAAATACATAGAGTTTCACCTTGATTGACACATTTAACAAAATTTACAATTTCTCGATTTTTAACCATCACATCATCTGTTATTCTTAAGCCTTTTTACAATATAAGATTCAAAATATGTGTACAATAACGTATATAAAAAACATTTCCATCTAATAGATTTGTGTTTTTTAAAGTTAAGATGTCTTCTATACAAATAAACAAATGTATCATTGATTAAAGCATTGTATAAAATAATAGATTTTCAATCTAATAGATTTGCATTTTTTCATCCATTTAATATATTTGACACACTTTCTCCAAAATTGCAACACCAGTATGAGGAAACGGTTAGAGAAAAAGAATAATATCCAAGGTGTACAAGATTCTCAAAGCTTTCGTTCATTTTTAGTCTATTTCATATGAAGTATTTGTATGGGTGGAGTAACAAGTCGTTTATCGAATTGCTTGAATTGTTGAAGGAGGTGCTTCCGGAAGCTAATCAAATACTAAGTTCTTTCTATGAAACTAAGAAGATGATAGGAAATCTTGTACTTAAGTATGAAAAGATTGATGCATGTCCAAATGATTGCATGTTATTTTGGAAAGAGCATGCTAATGATGAGATCTATTCTGTGTGTGGTGATTCAAGATGAAAGCCAAATGACAATCATGAGAACAACACTGATGGGGTAGTTGATACGAGGGAGAGAAAGATTCCTACAAAGATCCTACGCTATTTTCCTTTAAAGCCAAGGCTGCAACGTCTTTTCATGTCAACTAAAACGTCATCTCTTATGACTTGGCATGAAAATGGACATATCAAGGATGGCTTCATGAGACACCCTGATGACTCTCCTACTTGGAAGTAATTTGATGCTAAGTATCCAAACTTTGTAGCTGAACCTCGTAATGTTAGGCTTGATTTGGCAAGTGACGACATAAATCCCTCTAGAACACTCAATGTCACATACGTACATGGCCAGTGATATTGATCCTATACAATTTTCCCCCATTGATGTATATAAAATAGCTATATTTGTTTTTGTCATTGATTATTCTTGGCCTAAATGTTCCTGGAAATGATATTGACATGTACTTACAACCCGTTATTGCTAAACTTAAGGAATTATGGGAGGATGGTGTCGGAACATATGATGCATCTACTAATCAGAACTTCCAATTGCGTATTTCTTTGTTGAAAATAAATGACTTTGTTGTGTATGACAATTTACCGGGTTAGAGTACCAAAGGGAGGTTTGCATGTCTATCATGTAATAGTGAAACTTGTTCTCATAAGTGGAAGCATGGTCAGGAGTTTTGTTACATGGGTCATCGACGATTCTTGGATGCCAACCATAGATATCGATTTGAGAAATAATCATTTGATGAAAATCAAGAGTTTAGAGTTGCACCTACTCCACCAAGTGGCATTACTGTATTGCACCAGTTAAAAGGATTGCACTTCACACTTTGTAAAAAGTACCAAGGTAGTACTGTGGGAAAAAAGAAATGCAACACTGAGTTGGAGAGTCGTTTCTTTAGATGGAAGAATAGGAGTATATTTTTCTTATTACCATATTGGCAGCACAACTTGTGTCGTTATAATCTTAATGCGATGCATATAGAAAATAATATATGTGATAGCATAATGGGGACCCTCTTGAACCTTCTTGGTAAGACAAAGAATAATGTAAAGGCAAGCTTAGATCTGAGGGTAATGCGAATAAGGCCCACACTTCATCCTCGACAGTGTGGATCAAATGTTACATATTTACCCCCTGCATGTTACTCCTTATCTTCTACTGAGAAAGAGGTTTTTTGTATAATATTGAAATCAATTAAGGCTCCAGATGGACATGCATCCAACATATCATGATGGGTGGATGTAAGACAATGCAAAATTTGGGGACTTAAAAGTCATGATTGTCACATTTTAATTTAACAATTGCTTCCATTGGCCACGCAAAGAACATTGCCTAAGAATGTGTATTCCTCTTTATCTGAGCTATGCAATTTTTTCAGGAAATTGTGCTCAAAAGTATTGAACCCAGATGAGTTATGCGGAATGGAGAGGGAGATTGCACTAATAGTTTGTCATCTAGAGAGGATCTTTCCTCCATCATTTTTCACCATCAAGATGCATTTAGCAATACATCTAACACAGGAGGCTAGTATGTGTGGCCTAGTACAATTTCGCTGGATGTATCCAATTGAAAGGTAAATCTGTGTGTTTCTATGTCTCTACGAGTTCCCAAGCCCAGTAATGACAGAGAATGTTGAGGCTGATTATAAATTAGTTTAGATCAGGTAGGCACAACGTTGTAAACATGTTCAATGAGCACTTAGAATTTTTTTCTACACCTACCCTTAAAATACACGTAGCCTATATTTGAAAAAGATTAAAAACCACTTCTGTAAAGTGCTCATGTAACGTGCTTACTATATTGTGCCTACTAGATCCAGTCCCAATATAAATAAAGATAAGATAACGTTTCTCAACACATCATCCTCTTTATCTTCCCAAACAGTACATTTGGTTGTTATTAAGGGGTTGAGAAAGGAAGAATATTTCCTTTAGATTCCTCCTTTTTCACATTTGGTTTGGGAGAAACAGTGAGACGCGATGAGAAATTGGTTCACAAAAATAGGGATGCAGAGTCTCACCAAATAGGTGCAACCCCACTGAGAAATGAAAATAGTGAGAACCAAGTGGGACAATTTATTGAAGGCAACATTTCCTCACCTTTTCAACCGAGCTTCAAACACCCCAACAGTCACACAACTCCATCATTTCCATATCATCTCCGATGAAGGTAGGTTATCTAAACACTTTTTTCTTCTCCTTTCTCTTCTCTTTACGCCTTTTTTTTTGTATTTTTTCTCATTTTCATTCTTCCCCAATCAAGCTTCACACCTTCAATGATTACAGCTCCAACCATCACCTACTTCATTTCTAGCAAAGGTAATACCATTTTATGTTGATGTTTTTTCCATTGGATGAATTTAATGATGTAGATCTAACATGTTTGTGCTTTTCATATCTACAACCTCTTGTGATAGATTTGCTAAACCAAACTAGTGTTTTTTGTTTTGTAGACTCTTCAAAACACTATGAAGTATTCCTTCTATCTTGCTCCTTATTTTTTTAGATCTGATAAACCCTTGTGCAAATCTATTAAAACATGTTTTCATTTGTTGAATTGTTTTCATTTTTATGGTGTAAATATTTGGAAAGAGATTAGATCATATGATAGCTTTTGTTGGTCAACTTAGTTTGTATCCGGATGTTTTTGTTAGTCATCCCTTTTATAGGAATCTATTATAGATTGCAACAGTTTTAAATTTTTGAAGGGAATGAGTTCAATATTTCAAAACCCCGAGTATCACATGTAAACAAATATGTAAAAAAGAAGGGTTCGGTATTGGAATCCAACCTAACAAAAGGCATATCACTATGTAAATAAAA
Organism: Nelumbo nucifera; assembly: GCF_055504915.1. Lineage (NCBI taxonomy): Eukaryota > Viridiplantae > Streptophyta > Magnoliopsida > Proteales > Nelumbonaceae > Nelumbo > Nelumbo nucifera. Next base: position 59,733,613 of record NC_142649.1, read on the forward strand.
TGTCATTTACCAAAATCTGGAATTTTTACAATCAAATCATAATAGAAAGTAGAAGTTTCAATAATTTTTAATCTATAATTTACAATCAACTCAGAAGAGAAAATGTCATTTACCAAAATCTGTAATTTTTAATATATTTATAGTCATTGGTAATATTTAGTTATTTACAATCAAATCATAATAGAAAAGTATAAGTTTTAATATTAAGTTGATCCTAAATTTGGAGTGGATATAAAGATACTATATAAATTTCAGAAACCATCATCAAAGCCTTATCAATACTAAGTTGATCCTAAGTTTTAAGTGCAACTCTAAAACTTAGCAGAATATCAAAGTTGCTTCTGATATTGTAATCAAGGTTGTCCTTTAACCTCCAAGGTGAATCTAATCATCTTGCAAAATTTTCTCAGTAACCAAACATTGAAAAGCATATTTGGTAGGATAATTGGTCTTAGCAACCAAACACAGAGTGACAAGAATGAGAAAATAAATTTTACCTTCTCATCCCATCCTTTCTCAACAATATCAGTATGGTCAATGAAAGGGCTGAATCCGATAAGGCACATAGGACGCTTGTTAATGAGTTTCAGAAGGAAGTGATTAAGTCCCAAATGAACACTAAGCAATGGGGGCTTATGAGCATGAAAACAGGTCCAAGATTGCTCAAGCAATTAATATAAATGAACTCAAAGGAAAGAAGGATCTTGAAAGTAAGTGGGCTCTGTGTCTTTTTTCCAAGTTTCTTGGTGAAGAGGAACCACTCAAGGTGGTAATTGAGAAAGCCCAAGATTGGAAGCTGGAAAGCAAAACCGACATCCGAACGATTGGTAACGATTTCTTCTTGTTTTCTTTCACCTCCAAAGCTGATTACAAGGAGATTTTAACAAAAGGACCATGGATTATCAATGGGAAATACTTCATTTTTGTGCAATGGAAAGTGGGATTCAACCCACTTAGGGAAAAGGCTAGAGGCTGATATTTGGGTAAGACTTCATGGTCTGTCGTGTTGGGAAATGGGGCCACTAAAAGTTTGAGGAGAAGCTCTGAGGCGTGTTTGAAGACACTGTCTTTAGAATGTTGTTTGCCCCCACTCAGTTTTCATTGAGTTTACTATTGGGTTATAGGCAAATCCGTTCCTAGGATACAACAGAGCCTTTGGTGAAAATCTGCAACCACAAAGTTGAAGATTCTCTGAAAAAACCTTCAGTGAGACTTTAGCAGACTGGACTGAGAGAGAGAGAGAGAGAGAGAGGAAAAGTGAATTTTGAAATTGTTGTGTGTGAGATGTCTGATTCATGCCCCTTAAATAGTTTCTGAAGAGTTATGAAGAAAAGGTTGGTGCTGGTTCAGAGAAGGCTCCTTGAACAGTCACAATTTCAAACATTATGACTATTTAAAAGGTAGTTACTGTTAATTTTGAATTGTGCCTCTTGATCACACTTGATCGAATCATTACTGTTGATCACATCAACGATGATCAACGGTCAGCATCGCACCAAAACCAAAGCCGCCCTTCGCGAGCTACGCGGGTGCGAGCAAAGTGCGCTTCTAAGGTGCTGCACACATGTGCGCGTGCATTGCGCGGTGTCAAGTCTCCATACTCTCCTCTTCTATTTCTAGGAGTGTAAATCAGCTCCTATTAAAAAACCCAAAACAAAACTTGTAAATATCCAATGTGGGACAAGTTCGAAACTGGTTTTAGTAAGAGAAAAGTTGTTTTCTACAACAAGTGTGCAGGTGCAATTTCTCATGTAATTGACCAATCAAACCCCTTTGATTTAATCTCTAATGAGATTAAAATCCAACATGCCGCTTGAATGCTGGGAATAGGAGGACCTGGAACCCTGGAGCCCTGGAGGTGATCTTAAGGGAAGTTGGTCCTGTGGTTAGACTCAGACTTGATGAAGATATCAAATCCTTGAGGCGAACAATGTTCCCCTAGGTATGTGTTAATTGAACCTAACAAAACCTTTCATTCTGTAGATTCGACTCACCTCTAACAATTATGAAGACAATACAATAAAAGTAGCTACCCAAAATCAAATTATAAGGAGAAAGAACAACGGGGTTGCCCAAAATATGGTTAGGAACAACAAGGTTGCAGGTGTTGATTTCAAGCCATGGCTAGCAAAAAACACTAACTGGAACCAAGTTTGGTACAAAAGACAGATCCGTGCTTGTGGTGATTCTCTTGCTAGTTTCGTTAATCCTAGTCATGCTACAACCATGCCTGTAAAGAAAAAGCAACAAGAGCAACAGTGGGTGCCTAAAATCAAAAGCAAGGAGGAGGTTATGGGGAGGGGGCTGTCACTAAAAACTATGTGATGGGCATGTTATCTTTCTCTTATCATAAGAAAGGGAAATGAATACTAAATGATCGTGATGAAGATGACAAGAGAAGAGATGTTGTCGCTAGAGTGGAGGGAGAAGATGATGATCTCATGGATGATGAAGATTGAGAAGGACGGGATGGAAATGAGGCATGGGATAATCAAAATAACATTACAGGGATGGATGATTTACTGGATGAGACTATGGAGGACAATATGGGTCCTGGTTTCAAAACGGGTTGCAATAAAAGTGATAAGTTCAAACGTTAGGGGTGCAAGTAGGATCCGTTTCAGGCACCATTTCGTTGAAATTGTGAGAATTCATAAACCTAACATCAGTTTTTTTATGGAGACAAGAATCAACCTGAACATAGCAAAAAAAATTATTAGTTCTTTTCCTTTTAATCGTAATCATGTAATAAATCCTATTGGTTTTTCAGGGGGTTTATGGATGATTATGTGGGATTCCAATCAATGCAATAATAATATAATTTTGTCAAATGATAGATTGGTGCACACCTTAATTGGTGATTTAAATTCCAACAAAAGTTGGTTCCAAAATTTTGTTTATGCCCCTCCTTGTAAGTCTGAGCAAAGTATTGTGTGGAACTGATTAAAGAGATTGCTAAGAATACAAATGGTGCATGGTGTTTAATTAGGGACTTTGATTCTTTCAGACTATGTTTGGTTTGAAGTAAAATGTAGGAAAAGGAAGGGAAAGGTAGAGACACCTTTACAACCCTTGTACTGGTTTCCTTGTCTTTCCCTTCCTTTTCCTACCTTTTCCTTCAAATCAAATATAGCCTTAGAGACAGCTCAAACAAAATTGGAGGAAAGAGTGTTTCTCCTAGTCAAACAAGTGAATTTAATAACCTCATAGATAATTGTAGCCTTATGGACAGGGAAATGAATGATATCTGTTGATGCTCGGTTTGGTCGAGGGCTTTGAGGGTCCAGGGGAGAGGACCCGAGGCCGAGGCGTATCACTCCTTCAGATACTGTAGAAGCTGAGGGCTAGTACTAGGAAGGATGTCCGAGGGAGGATGAGTTGTTGTTCCCGCAGTAATGAACATGTAAGGGAGAAGGTGTCAGAGGCCTCGGGTTGTTACCCGAGGCGAGGACTCCGACGATCAAGTTAGTACATGCACAAGGCAAGTGATGAGGCCAGGGGCTGGGCTTCTACCCACTTGGTGAAATAGTCCACAACAACAACGAGTTATTTCCTGGCACCGTTGCCTGAGGAAAGGGGCCAAGGAGGTCCATCCCCCATTTGGCAAAGGGCCAGGGGCTGCTGAGAGCCAAGAGGGTGAGAGGGTGGTGGCTGGTTGATGGCATAAGTTGGTATGTCTCTGGCATTGGTCACACTTTCATACCATCTCGACCGCGTCTTTGTGAAGGGTTGGCCAAAAGTATCCCTGCCTTAGTGTTTTTTGGGCTAGGGCTCGGCCGCCAAGGTGGTTACCGCAAATGCCTTCATGAATTTCTCGGAGCACATACTCACCCTCCTCTTGATGGAGGCATCAGAGGTAAGGCAAGGTGAAGGATCTCTATACAATTTTCCCTCCAACAAGGTGTAGTGGGTTGCCTGACGCAAGAGTCGCCTAGCTTTGTTCCTATCATCTGGCAATCATTCTATCAGTAGGAAGTCGATGATGGGGTCCATCCATGACTATTTGACCTCTATTGGAAGTGCCTGAACTTCTTTTATAGAGGGCCGAGGTAACTTCTCCACGCGGACCGTACAGCTGAGGACTGCATCTGAGGTGCTTGCCAACTTAGAAAGGGTGTCGGCTCATGGGACTTGCTACAGGGAGAAGCGCTTTAAGTGGCGGGCCAGTTCTTGAACTTTGGCGAGGTACTTGGACATGCTTGGCCCTCAGGCCTCATACTCACCATTGACCTGATTCACCACCAGTTGTGCTAAAGACTTCAAAATGTAAGGAGCCAAGGTCCCTGGCAAGTTGCAAACCAACGAGGAGGGCCTCATACTCGGCTTTGTTATTGGATGCCAGGAAGTCGAACCTTATCACATACTCTATGACTGCATTGTCTAGGGTAAAGAGGATGAGGCCTACTCCGCTTCCTTTGGCATTGGATGAACTGCCAACAAAGAGTATCCACTTGGGATGAGTCCCCTCGGTCGGGCGGTCCCCTTCAGCATCTTTAGGGGCTCGGCTGAAAGTGCATTCTACTACGAAGTCTGCTAGGGCTTGTGCTTTGATAGCGGGTCTCGGCTGGTACTGTTTGTCAAATTCAGATAGCTCGATGGCCCATTTGGTCAAGTGCCTTGAGGTCTCGGGTTTGGTGAGGACAGCCCTAAGGGGCTGGTTTGTCAAGACTGTTATAGTGTAAGCTTGAAAGTAGGGCCTGAGCTTTCTAGCCGAGACCACGAGGGCAAAGACCAATTTCTCCACTTCGGGATATCTGGTTTCGGCATCACAAAGGACCTTACTAATGTAGTATATCAATTTCTGTGTTTCATCTTCTTTTATCAGAACTGAACTGACTACCTCATCCCCAGCTGATAGGTATAGATATAGGGTCTCTCTTGGGGCTGGCCGAGCAAGGAGGGGAGGTGAGGCGAGGTAGGCCTTTAGCTCATCAAAGGCACGCTAACATTCCTCCGTCCACTAAAAATCCTTCAACTTTTTGATGGCCCGGAAGAAGGGAAGGTAGTGATAAGCCAACTTCGACATGAAGCGGTTGAGAGCAGCTATCCGGCCGATGAGTCTCTACGTCTCCTTCACCGACCAAGGAGGTGCCATGTCCAGTATGGCTTGTATCTTGTCGGGGTTGGCTTCAATGTCTCTTTGAGTAACGACGAAGCCTAAAATCTTACTTGAGGTAACGTCGAAGGCACATTGGCTGGGATTAAGCTTCATGTTGAACTTCCGCAAGGTGTCGAAGGTCTCGGTTAGGTCTGAGGTGTGCATCTCGGCCTTCAGACTCTTCACCACCATATCATCCACGTAGGCTTCAACGTTCCTCCCCGTCTAATTTTTAAACACCTTGTTGACGAGGCTTTGGTAGGTAGCCCCTACATCTTGAGGCTTAATGGCATCTCTTTGTAGCAGTAAGTGTCGTGCTCAGTGATGAACAAGGACTTCTCCTCATCCTTTGCGTGCATCTTTATTTGGTTGTATTCAGAGAAGGCATCCATGAAGCTGTGTTGCTCGTACCTTGCAGTGGCGTCGACGAGATGGTCTATCCTCGGCAAAGGAAAACTGTCCTTAGGGCAGGCTCGGCTAAGGTCTGTGAAGTCAATACAAATTTTCCATTTCCCATTAGCTTTCTTTACCAAAACCACATTGGACAACTAGTTAGGGTAGTATACCTCTCGGATGAAGCCGACATCGAGTAGCTTGCCACCTTCCTCTCCTATAGCCTTCCAATGCTCCAGTGCAAAGTTCCTCTTCTTTTGCCGAACTGGCCTAGAGCTCGGGTCCACACTCAACCTGTGAGTGATGACTGAGGGGTCGGTTCCAAGCATGTCAGTGGCTTGGGGGCCTAATTTTGAAGGAAACGTTATGCAAGTTCTACCTTCTAAACTAAAGAACTTTAAGGAAAAACTAAAAGTGTGGAACCAAGAAACTTTTGGTGATGTCTTTCTAAACATTAAACGGGCTGAACGTATTGTTATAGATGCAGAATTAGCATTAGAATACGATGGCTTAGAGGCTACAAGACAGAATTTGGTTGATGCTAAATAGCAACTCAATCAATTTCTGCTCCAAGAAGAAATTTTCTTAAGACAAAAATATAGAGAAAAATGGCTACAAGAGGGAGACAAGAATACTCGTTTTTTTTTCACTCTTCAGTTAAAGCCAACCAAATTTCCTCTTGTAGAAGGAAAATGGAAGTAGATGGAGCTATTACAGAGGATATATCTATAATTAAAAATCATGCTATCCAGTTCTTTAAAGATCTCCTCACTGAAGAAAGTTGCACTAATCATGATCAGCTATATGGTTGTATCCCTGATATGATTACAACTGAAGCAAACCTTGGATTGGTAAGAGTTCCGGACTTCAATGAAATAAAAGGCACGGTTTTTGAAACGAATGGTGATTCGGCCTTGGGTCCGGATGGCTTTGATGGCCATTTTTTACTCATTGCTGGAACATTGTAGGTGAGGATATTTGCCGTGCAATCAGAGAAATTTTCATTACCAAATCTCTTCCAATGTATTTTACTTCAACTTTTATTGTTCTTGTTCCTAAAGTGAATAACCCAAGGAACTTCACTGAATACAGGCCAATTAGTCTATGCAATTTTTGCTATAAGGTTTTTGCAAAGATCCTAACCTCTGGACTTGGCAGAATTTTGCCTCGAATCATCTCTCTTGAACAAGGAGCATTTGTTAAAGGCCGGTACATTGGGGAAAGTATTTCCATTGTTCAGGAATTGGCAGACGAATTGAGTAGGAAATCACTTGGGGGTAATGTCATTCTCAAATTAGACATGTTAAAAGCTTATGATAGGTTAAGTTGGAATTTTTTATGGAATGTTCTCAGGAAATTTGGCTTTTTAGATAGATGGATTGATCTTGTCAAATTATGATTATGCAACTGTTGGTTTTCTGTTATGATCAACGGATCTCCAGTGGGCTATTTTAAATCATCTAGAGGCCTAAGACAAGGAAACCCTTTATCTTCGAGTCTCTTTATAATAGCTGAAGAAGTTCTCAGTAGGGGTTTGAATAATTTATTTAAGCAATCAAGTGTAGTATTTCAAGATGCCAAGGAACACCATTGCAATCTCTCACAGTCTCTTTGCAGATGAATAATTCTATCCACTTATAAAGAGTCGAGTCAAAAAATAAACAAGCACAAGTCATGCTATGTGGTTGTTGATAAATCCCCATCTCAAAGAGTAAAGGTGATATATGAGGTCACTGGCTTCTTCAAGAAGACTCTTCCTTTTACCTATCTCGGAGCACTAATTAGTAAGAAAAGGCCCAAGAGTAGTGATTATGAGAATATTTTAACCAAAATTCAAAAAAGAATTGAGGGGTGGAAGTCGAAATTACTATCAATAGGAGGGAAATTGGTGCTTCTAAGACACGTAATCCAAAGCATTCCAATTCATATAATTAGTGCTACTTCCCCACCCAAGAAGATTCTCCACTCAATTCACAAAATGTTTGCTCAGTTCTTTTGGGGTCATTTAGACTTTGGTCCTTCTCATCATTGGATTAGTTGGGAGGGAATGTGTAAACCTCAATCCAAAGGAGGCTTGGGAATTTGGTCCCTGCATGAAGTATGCATTGCCTATCGCATGAAGTTTTGCTTTAACTTCATAAATAGCAAGTCCCACTGGCACAGTTCATGAAGTTTAGATACTTGAATAGTACTCATCTTTGTTCCATAACCACCTTAGTTTCTAGCTCCCGGTTCTGAAAAGATTTAATGCAAGTAAAGGACCTTACAATTGACCAAAGCCAATGGTTGATCAGGAAAGGAGATATTTTGTTCTGGTTTGATAATTGGTTAGGCACTGGCCCTCTGATTTTGGATCACGAGCCAATGGGGATTGAAGATTTTAAATTAAATGAAGTCCTAGACCAAAATGGTGTGTGGCACTTCTCACAAGACCACAATATCAATGACAATATTAAGTCCTTGGTGGCTAGTTATGACTTCAAAATTACTAATTCTGATGATCGATTGATTTGGAAAGTAAATTCAGATGGCAAGTTTTCAATAAAATCAGCTTGGGAAATTTCTAGAAAGAAGAACCAACTAGTAAATTGGTACAACTTTGTTTGGAAATCAGATCTGCCTTCTAAAATCTCAGTATTTATGTGGAGATTTCTCCATAAGGCTATAGTTGTGGATGATAGGAACAGGTCTAAAGGAGTTTATCTTGCTTTGAAGTGCATTTGTTGTGGTCAGAGCAATACAAAAAATATTGATCACCTCTTCAGCAATGGTGTATTGGCTTATAAATGCTGTCAGTACTTTAGTGCTAATTTTGAGCTCCCAATTTTCAGATCCCAACATATAAGGGATCGCATCTTTGATTGGTGGAGCCAATGTTCTGTTGATTGTCAACAGAATCAGGTTTTGGCAAGATTGCCTTCTCTTATCTTATGGGAAATCTAGGTTGAGCGTTGTAGGAAAACTTTTGAATCAAAGTACACGACTGCAACTCATGTAATTCAACGCATTAAAGCCTGGATAAGAGAGTGGAATAAACTTGCTTCTTCCCCGAAGCATGTTGATCGTAATACTAGATGGCTAATTGACCTCTGCATCCCAGTCAAAAGTACAACCAAGAGAATAGTGCTTTGGATTAAATGGACAAAACCTCAAGATGGTCACATCAAATTAAACACTAATGGAGCTTCAAGAGGAAATCTCGGGCCTGCTGGTGGAGGAGGAATTATAAGAAATAGCACTAGAATTATCTTAGGTGCCTTCTCAAACTACTACGGGGTGAGTAGCTCTCTTCAAGCTGAATTCCTAGTAGTTCTTGATGGTATACAACTTTGTGTGGATAAGTTTCTTTTCAATATAGAGGTGGAATGTGATAATTAGCTCTTAGTGAACATCACGAAAGGTAATATTGCTGCTCTTTGGTCTACCTATTATACACACAACAAAATAAAAGAACTCTCAATTGGTCTCAACATTGAATTTCATCATGCTTTTAGGGAAGCCAACTGAACTGCTGATTGCCTTGCTAATGAGGGAGTGGATAAAGGTTCTATGACTATTACAATCATCTTTCTAACTTAACGAACCACGTGAGAACTTTGATTGCTCAAGACAATCAAGGTCTAGCTATTCCAAGAGTCCGTTTTTGTAATGAAACTTAAATTCCTTTTTATTTCCTATTTTATTCCTCTCGTAGGAGGATTGAGGTTATAAGAGAGTGTTTGTATCTAGTTGGATTAAGGCCAAGGGGTTATCTCCTCCCCCGCTCTTGTTTAGAAATTTTCTCTCTTTCTTTTTTGGGTGGGCCTAAGGTGGTAAGGGAGAGCTATGCATGCTAGGGTCATGGGGCAAGGCGGGCTAAGTCCTCCCCTGTTATTACAAATTTTCCTTTGAAAATGATCAATAAAATTTAAGGTGGTCGCCCCTCCACCTGGAGTAAAGTTTGGGGTTTTTCAAAAAAAAAGCTATAGGCTGTAGACACCCCATTTTTGTGCTCCTTAGTCTTTCTACAGCATTTTGAGCTTCAAGCATGCTTCAGTTGACCTCTCAATCGACTTTGGGGTATTTTTGGAATTTTATAAGAGTTGGGGCTTCAATGATCCAATACCATAAGTAAGTAGAGCCCATAAAATCAAACCCAATGACACTAAGAGCACCCAAATCCAACACCATTTAGCCCTTCATCCTAAGACCCAAAGACGAAACTGGTTTCGGTCGTCCGATCGGAAGCATTTGAATCATGAACCTCATTTCACATCAAATCCAAAATCCGAGACTATAGGTACATAGAGCCCAAAAATCCAAATCCAACAACACCAAGATCACCCAAATCCAACACTTGTTACCCCATCATCTAAACACCAAAAGATGAAACCGATTCTTATCGTCCGATCAAAGTCATTTTGACCCTGAACCTCATTCCGCATCAGATCAGAAATACAAAACCATAGGTATGTAGATCCCAAAAATCCAAGTCCGACAACATCAAGATCACCCAAATCCAACACCGTTTACCCCTTCATCCTATGACCCTAAGCCAAAACCGATTTTGATCGTCTGATTGGAGTCATTTTGACCCTGAACCTCATTTCACATCAAATCCAAAATCCGAGGCCATGGGCACGAGAGAACAGAAATCCAAACCCAGTGACTCCAAAATCACCCGAGTTCGATACCGTTTATCCCATCATCTTGAGACCTAAAGCTAGACTTGATCCGGATTAGGAATGGCAACAAGGCAGGTTCGGGGCGAGGATTACATTCCCCATCCCTGACCCTGACCCCCAAATCACCCCCATCCCCGTCCCTGGTTCCCAGTGGGGAAAGGAATCCCCCTTCCATCCCCAACCCCGACGGGGATGAATTCTCCGTCGGAGACCCGAATCCCCGACGAACTGGAGTGTATCAATGTTTTTATTTCACCAAATACCAAGGGCCAAACGATCTTGACCAGGCATTCTATCTGAAGTCTGAAATATAATAGAATTTATTTTCTAGATTCTAGAATATAATGGAAATCAATCAAAGATTCAAAATTGAGAGAAAGACTGAGAGGCTGAAACAAAGAGATTGAGACTAAGAGAGAAAAGGAGAGAGGACAGTTGGGAGAGTTGAGGTTAGCGACGAGAGAGAGAGTCCAATGGGCGGTGACGGTCGGCAACGATAAATGAAGGTTGAAGGACTGACGACTGAAGCTCTTCTTTGAGTATTTCTTCTCTATCACTCGAGAAGGCACGAAGCTAGGGTTTTGAGTCTTCTGACAGCGACTGTGGTCGACAACGACGACGGTTCGACGACAAAGACAAAGGCATGCATGAAGCTAGGGTTCACTGGTTCAGCCATTCTAGAGACGGAGTTGAGAGCTGAGAGTTCTCGACTTCTCTCTTCTCTCTGTCGAGGGTTTTAGTTCAGTGTTTTACACTTCTACTATTTTTTAAGTTTTAATATTGTAGTATTATATATATAAATTTATAATAGATATAATATATATTAATTGGGGTTGGGGCAGGGCGGGGATTGCATTCCCCATCCCCATCCCCGAACCCAATCGGGAATTCAAGGATCACCCCCCCATCCCCGACCTCGACCCTAACAAAATACCCCCCATATCTGACCCCGTCAGATCGGGGAGTTCAGGTACCCATCAGGGACGAGAAAAATTGCCACCCCTAATTCGGGTCCTCCATTTGGAATCCTCTTCACAATAACTTCAAACCTAGGGCATCCCACGACCAAAACTTCCTCTCAGCCTCTAGAAGCATCTTAAAAATCCAAGATTTGACCAGATAGGAACCTTCAATCAATCAACCAGATAGGAACCTTAAAAATCTTCCACTCATTGTCTTGATTGATTGAGAGGATCTCTCCCAAATCTATCTTGATAGCCCATTCTCTCAATCAATCTCCCTCCAAAACCCCTTTAAACCTCAACCATTGATCTCCCTTATCTCCCATCTCAATCCTTCATTCCCCTCTCAAAAAATCTAGTTTAAATTTCTTAAACTACCCTTATAGTTTAGTTAATTGATTAAGTGTACCCTTACTGTTTGAAAATTGACTAATGCTACCCCTAACAATTGTCTGGCTCTATCCTTACCAGTAACCGCTAATATTTCATGAAAACCCGTATACACTAACACCATGTGACGTTTAAAATGTTTAAAAACCCAATGTTACCCTCGTCCCCTTCCTCCTCCGACCTCTCTCTATCTTCCTCTAACCGTCTCAGTCAACGCCAAATTGTCGTCGGTTTTGAACCTTGCAAATCATGGCCCGGCTCCAAGCTCTCTCCGATATAAGAGTGAAAGCCATTGATGCATAAGCAGCGCCACCGGAGAGATCGACGACAGCGAAGTTCACGCCAATCTAAAATGGGATTTGACTTGCGTTCACGCCAATCTCAATATTTCTCTCAAAACCCAACTGCCGAAGCCCGCTGACAAAAGAATGGAGGTCGTCCATTCAGATCTGACAACTTCTTCAGATCGTAACTTTGGTTAGAAGATTTTCAAATCGTCCTCAGCAAAGTAGAGGGCGAAGGGGGTGCTGGTGTTTAATCGCCACATCGAGAGGAAGGGGACGATGAATAGTCCCCTTTCACTGGCTACAGGATTCAAAGAGGACAAACTAAAAAGGGCTTCAGAGATAGCCGTGGCCATTGTTTCTGCTGCCTGCGATTTCTTCAACCTGCAGGTGGCTTGTGCAGATCTGAATCTAGATCTGAGGTCGTTTTTCTCCTCAAGGCAGGTGGCTTGTGCAGTGGAGGAGAAGGCAGACAGCGATTTCTTTAACCGCCGTTGCAAGATCTCTCTTCTCTTTGTTCTTCCCCCCTCTGTTCGTCAACAACGGCGGTTTTGGCAACGTACCCAAAATGAAAGTTTCGGCAACATGCTCACTAAAAATATTGATGATTGTCACCGACAACAGTGGCAACCAATGGCAGAGAACAGCGTGGATCTCCCCTTCTCCTTTTTTCCTGTGTGTTTTGGCTGTACCAAGCAGAAGATTGAGCAGCGGCCAAATCTCCCCTTCTCCTTTTTGTTCCTGTGTGTTTTGGCCGGACCAAGTGACGGATCTCCCCTGTTCGTCTTGCTGAAGCTCTCTGAAAGCCGATGACAATTGCAACATTCGACGGATCTTATTCCTTCGGTTCCTTTCAGTGATGAGGTTCTTTGATTGGTGCTGCTCTCCTCCCAACCTCCAGCAAGCCTTTAGCTTGTCTTTGCCACCCACCAAGTGACCGCAAACAATTTCCATAGAAGATTATGTGAGGGAGTCTTGAGTGGTCATCCTGTCTAACTACTCCATGCATCCATCCGGGATCTGAGAGTAGATCACGAACCAAAGGATTTTGGCTCCTCATAAGGAATTGAACCCATTAATGATCCTTCATGAAAAGAATCGTTCTCGGGTCTAAACCGTCTGGTTATAGAACGAACAAAACCAAACTGATGCTTACTCATGAAACATAAATAGTCACCGTGTAGGTACCCTTTGCTGTCATGTGCTAGGCTAAGCATTTGCTCGCTCCTGTGGGTACAGTTTCGTTCAATCATGGCTTCTTGCTCCCAAAAGTGGTTACTCTGGCCCATAAAAAGCTCAATTTTGATCAGAGGGAGAGAGAAAATTTCATGGACCTTTACTCTGTCTGTGAACCCAACAATGATGGGAAAAAGGAGAGAGAAAGAGGGAGAGGCCAATGGGGAAAAGGAGGAAAGAGAAATAAGGGTTGAGAGAGAAATATATCTAAAGGGTAAAATAGTCTTTTTATCTTTTTGTTAATTGTTAAAAACAGTAGGGCAATTCGTTAAACCATAAGAATAGTTTAAGAAATTTACCCAAAAATCTATAAATAACCCCCCCCCCTCCCAAAGAGATTATCCTACACTCACTAGTATAGAGAATACCCCCTTCACGTCCAAGAACTCCCCCATTTACTTTCCCCACCACATCCTTGTGTCCCTTCATATCAATCTTTAAGTCAAAGAAACCCCCTACATCCATGGTCTAAAGTATGAAATGATTTTCTTTGAGGTAAAGGTACTTGTCGGAACATAGGCTGCATTTGGAAACGATGCAAATATGTAGAGTGTAAAACGGTTTATATAAATTGCAAAGTTGGGTTAGTTTTGCATTGATAAATTTATCTTCTTACCAAATAAACTTTTAGCTGTAATGGATGCAAACACAAATTCCAATAAAGCATATACTTTTTTTATCAAAAGCACACTTGAATGCAAATTCACTTCTTTTTTATTAATGTACTTTTACATCTTATTATCAATGTAAATATGCATTGGTCTATCATTTGTCAATGCAAAAATGTAATATTGTCAAACATAGGCAAAATTGAACCAGAGTGCAAATTTACCCTGAACCGGGATTTACACTCCATCTGCATCATTTTCAAACGCAACCTTAGTAACATACTTGCCATTAAATTTTCTTTTTCTAATTCAGGTTTCTTTCATTGTAGACTGTTTTGTTTTCCACAAATAATTAGGTTGGTCCATTTTAAATTGCAATTCCTTTTAGTTAGCATTATAGGGTTAAATTATCTTTTTTTTTTGGCTTGTTTGGGACAATACGACTATCTCATTGGCTTGCCATTTTTTAGATTAACTATGTGCATTTCCCTTCATTATTACACCTATGGGTTCATGAGAGTGTAAAATGGGAACTGGATGTTGTCCCATTTAACACTCTTCGCGTTTGGTAAATCATCGAGGTAAAAGTCCTTGTAGTCCTTGCTGGTCAGCCAAGAAACAGAGCACTGCGAGCAGCAACGAGTGGCGTACCAGACGTAGAAACTGGTGACCAGGGGTTGCAACAGGAGAGGCTCTTGTACGTGAGCGGTGTATCAGACCCAGTTCTTGCACTTGGCAAGAATATAATGGGAGCTTATAATCGCACCAATGGACGAAGAGAAACCCACATACATAGAGTCCATAAAAATCGAAGAAAGTTCAAGTGATGTCGACAATAGGGGAATCCCAGGTTTGGGGTAATAAAGTGGAGCTAATGTTACATTGAGTTGCTTCTCTACACCATCATACTCTATCCAAACTTACATTGGATCTCCACTTATGAGGTGCAGGCTCTTGTTGATCCCTTCTTTGCTTGAATAATAAGGCACAGGAGTTGATTCAATCGACTTAAGGTTGTTCACATCGATCCCAACATGATTATCATTTATATCAGTAAATTCAGGGCTAAGAATTTCTAGCTCAATGGCGAAAACATGATTGGAGAAGTCTCCATTGTTGGTTTCATTGAACAGTCCCAGGTACTGACTTGCCACGGCACCTGGGAACCCCATGAATGGCGAAAAAGCCAAGGTGATGCCATGGCCACTCACAATAGTCAATTGGGGAACCTAGGCAAATACAAAAGTGGTAAAGAAGGAGATGGGTACATAGCATGACCAATCGGTCCTTGCCCCAGCAACCACTGCTGTCGCCGACAGTCAACCACGACAGAAGGGGCTACGCCCCGCCATCATCTTCCTTCGATGGTCAACCACTGCTGTCGCCACCTCTCTGTTCTCGTCGGAGGAAGATGATGAACAGATAATCCTATCTCAAAAGAACCTTGCCCCGGTAGAAGGGGCAACAGACAGATCGTGGGATCGAGTTTTATACTTTATCCTTTAACCGTTGGACAAATCGGTAAGGTTTTACATCGATTTCAGCGATATAAAATTTTTACTGATTTTCGATGAATTTTCCAACACCTCTACCAAATGCCTACAAAATCGAACTAAGGTATAAAATTTACCCGATTCTCATTTACACCTCTACCAAACGCAGCCTTAATAAATTAGTTTTATGAATTGAGTAGACATCCCGTAGGCTTAGTAGTATACACAATTTCTCTTTGGCCTCTTCCCATCAAGTTTTTCTACTTTTCGACAAACAATTACATTGCTAGTCCACAAAAGCATTTGGTTTCTCTTTCTTTAAAGATTGTGTTTTGTTTTAACACATAGGTCATCTTTTCTACTTTAAAATTTTCAATTATGTAACTAAGGATTCGGCTTCATTAAAGAAGAAAGGACTAATGGAAATTGCCATGCCTTCCATTTTCTTTCTTGTTTTCCATTTGCTTCAAGTTCCATTTTTTTCTTCTAGTCTTTCTACTTCTACATACTTAAGTATGCTAGAAACGTCATTTTCAATTAGTCCTTTCTTTTTTTTTTTTCTAGCACCGACCTAATCAATAGCAAATCTTTTTTCATCCAATGCATTAGTATTAGGTCAAATTAGAATTTCTTGCATATTGTTCATTTCCTTTTAGTTTTAAATTGTTATTTATGACTTTCTACCTTAAAATTCGTACATCAAATTTGTTGTTTGAATTTCCTAGCTAATTATTAAATTGCTCTTTCATCTTTTAGTGTTTATTGACTATTATTCTCTTGTTATTTGTTAGGCCATAGTTAGCTTTTTTCGCTTGTTTAATTTAGTATAATATAGTTTTTTTAGTCAATTTAGTGTGTTGTTTATCACTTTATTTCAAACCAAAAATTTTAAGATTTTCCTTGGAATATTGGTAAAGTATAGGTCGGTTTAACCAGGTGTGAGTGGGGTGCTTAACACATTTACACACCGTACCTTGGTCCCCCGACTCTAAGAATCTCTATCCCATTGGATCAACGAGTCACTAAGAAAAATCTTTTGTTTTTCTTGAAAAATACTGGGTTTTTCTAAATTCTCATTTCTCAAAAATTTAAGTGCGACTCCATATCCATTCCATAACCGTCCCCACTCCGGGTCGGGTAACCACACAACCAAAAATTCAGATATTTCAGAATAATAAATAAAACAATGAAAATGCAAACATTTATATATTTCAACTAAAAATAATAATTACAGAAAAATATAGAAAAGCATCATATGAATTTCCAAAAACTATATATTTTAGGTAAAAAGGGAAAGTTTAAAGAAAACAAATAAAATGATAAAATTTTTCAAAAAAAAATCTATTTCCGCCAAAAAACATAAATTATATTTTTTTGCTATAAAAGAAAAATTGCAGAAAGTAATCATAGAAAAAGATAAAATAATAATCATCTCTCCCGCTATATATATTTCAACTAAAAAAACAATTTTTCAAAAAAAAACTAAAAATAATAATCACATAAAATATACAAAAAAATCTTTAAAAAAATGGCAGCAGTAATGCCTCCCAGCTTAAATGGTCCCGCCTCACTTGCCGGCATCATCTATTCTAATTGTTTGCCCCCTGTTACTCCTCTACTCTGCTCAATCTTCCAAAAAAGAAACACAAGAAAACCAAGGAGGGAGAAAGTTATACCTTGGGGAGGAGAACGCCAATGGGAGTTTGTTGAAGTTTTAAGACATCGACAAGCAACATTTTAAAAAATGACTCAGAAATGGAATTGTTTTGGCCACCGGTTTCTGGATTGACGGTTCGACCGTCTGATTTGAATGGATAGTTTATTCTGATAGTAAAATTAAAAAAATTAAAAAATAATAAAACTGTCAAGAACAGTTGAACGAATCGACGATTTAATTGCCCAGGTCAATAGTTTATTGACTTTTTTAACAGTTTTTTATCAAATTCCGGGTTTGGAGTAAAACGAAACCGGTTGCTTGAACGGTTCCTAGGCCGAACATCGACAAGAATGCCAATGATCGTTTCTTTAAAGCTTTGAGAGGAAGAACATCAACAAAAAACTTTAAGACAGCGTTCTGAAGCAATGACGATCATGGTGCAACGATTCAAAGCTTCAAAATCTCCATCTACCATTGATTAAGGTGTCATTGTCGGTGGTGGCGATGAAAACAGTGACAGGAGAAATGGCGCCTTGAGCAAGTCCTAAGTAGCAACTCCACCGTGACCCTTTTACCCCTCTCCCCAATGGGTCACTCAATCCATATTGACATGCAAATAGGTGGGTTAAACAGGTTGGAGTCAAATTTGCCAGCCCAACCTCATAGGCGCCCCACAACATATCATAACCGTCCATTGGGAACATCTCCTGTAATGCGCATAAGGATGTGCATGGATTCCATATGAACTCTTTCCTTCTAGTCCACACGTTTTACGATAGTCCAAAGTAAGAATAGGCGACTAGTACTTTCCTCATTTTAAAAAATTACTTATTTCATTTTTTTAAATAGACTAGGAGTGAGAATGGGCCGATGTGGTTTGGTTCTATCGCAGAATTTGGAACCTATCCTGTAGAGGTTGGTTTCAGGTTTTTGGAACCGAAACCTTATGCTATGAAGGTCGATTCCAAGGTCTACCTATGGAATCTGTACTTTCTTTATTCTTCCCCTTGAAAAAAAAAAACATGTTCTCTAAAAACTTGATTTTTAATAAATATAATATATAGTTTAAAACTTGTATTATATTTATTGATTATATTGGATAACTTAATATGTAGATTATCATTGTATGGTTCAAAATTTATAATTTGAATTTTATAAACATTATTTTTTAAACTACTTATTGTATACATTCAAATATGGAGTGCTTGGGTTCAAATCTTCACATCCCCAAAAGTATTTTGAAATTTATTTCAAGACAAGTTCGGTTCCGAGGCCGGTTCCACCAAGGCTGGTTCATTGGGTCGGTTTGAATAGGGTAAATCCATAGACCCTAGAACTAATTTGGGTGGGAACCGGTTCCAAGAATTTAGAACTAGACTTTACCTTGTAACAGATTGGATAGGGTTAATTCAAGGCCAATTCGAGATTGATTCTGTGTAGAACTACCCATTTTCTCACCCCTAAAATAGATAAAACAATCAAATTTATGAATTAATTAGTTAAATATATTCTATAGTTTTACTACACTATTTAAATATATCCTTATTTTTCAAAAATAGTTAAATGAACATTGTTAAAGCTTTTAACCGTTTAAGGCTGACAGAAACAATTTAAAAGACAAAAACAAAATGCCTTAAGTTTCCTTCATAGTGATTTCAAAGTGGGCCAACAGGAGACATTGGCCAAGGTCATTGTGTTGTAGGCAGCATACCTAAATTGGACAATCTCATCGTCAAATCACTGAAGCCATAATACTGAAGACGTTGCTCGTTGTCTCATCCAACTTCCCCTATTGTTTTCTCCCTCGCCGATTCTCTCAACATCTTTTAAGTTTACTTAAATGAACATTTGATCAAGGTTTTTAAAACCGATCCGGAGAACGAATCGGTCAGGGGTTCGGTTTCCGGGTCGAACGGTCAGCCTGTTCTGATAAAAAAATTAAAAAAAAAATAAAAACAGTCAAAACCGTTTGAACGGTTAATCATCTGGGTCAACGGTTTGCTGATTAAAATCAACGGTTTGAAGAAAATTCGGTTTTGGGGGAAAACAGAATCAGCGGGTTCCCAGTTTTGAAAACCATGCATTTGATTGATGCAAGAAAGCTCTAAACTACTCTGGTGAATTTTGTTCAATTGAATGAGGGTTCATTTAATTTTACAATTGGAACCAGAATCAAAATCGAGGGGAATCAGAATCGAAATGCTCTATTCCTCCATATGGATTTCTATTTCTTAAGGGAAGGGGAGGGAATGATCATTCTTTACAAACAGGGAATGCCATTCCACCAAGATTGGGAATGACATTTCGATTCCACCCAACTAATAGTTAGTTTGATTCAACACCTCTATTCTTGTGGATCAAACGGGCCCTTAGTGTGGATGAGCCAAAACTACCAGAAGTGACCATTGTTTTGTTGTAGCACCTCGGTCACATAACTTCATCTCCTATTTCCACCTCTCGTTTGATGAACCACTCGGTGAATCACCCATTTCAATCCACTTGTCATCCGTTCCAATCTTCAATCTGCAAGAATAAAGGAAACAAAGGAGATCCTAGACACTAGCCCATGGAAGCAAAATGCAACCTAAAACTGCTTAATCCGAATTGGGCCATTTGGGAGGCTCTATACTCTTCCCTCAATAGTTGGGCCAGGTGGGAGGTTCTATACTCTTCCCTTAATAGCTAGCTTCCTTTCGGGGTTGCATTAAAAACAAGCCAAGTGCCCTTTTTATAACATCATCCTATTGTGTGCAATAAATGTTAATAGGAATGTTGAAGTGCAACCGTTTGGTTGACTGAATCAAGCCCCTCCGAATTAAAACAAATGTCTCACTGACGAAGGATTTTACCATTTGATTATCCAGTCTACATAAAGTCAAATGACTTGTCATTGACTCAATAGGAGCTGGAAATAGATCTAATAAAGATTCTAAACAATGGATTCTTTGTGCATAAAAAATGAAGGAAAAACACTTTCATAAAAAAACAATTAAAAGAATATTATAGAAAATAGATAATTATAATAATATAATTAAAGAAGAAAAACTTCATTGTGGGTGCAAAAGTGTAGCACAAAGATTAACTTATTTTCCATTAACATATGGCTTGTCACATGGCCACTGGAACATGTTGAGGATGAACAAATGAGGGCCTATGGCCACTCTACCAATATCGCTTTCAAGTTGCAACACTTAAAAAGTTTTAATTTCAAGTGGAGAATTTTGGGCCTTTAATATGTTTTTTAATTAATTTAATTAATCTCAACTCTCTAAAGACAAGGAAGAAACTAGTCTTATAAAAAAAAATCTAAAGAAGTCAATGGGGGGAATTTCTACAATGTTGAATTTCCTCGTCCTGTAAATGCCTTAAACGGTTGGAAAAAGTCTTAATTTTTGGGTTCTGTTATTTTGGAAGCTTAAGCATCGTAGTAAGATACTTAGATGTAAGTTGCTTCCTAGCCATTTTATACTTTTTTTTGTTCGAGTAGGGAAATATCTTTTTTTTTATCTTGATAAAATTAAAGTCAATTGTTGTTAATAGCTAGGAAAAAAAAAAAACGATCATATATTTGTAAATAACTAGAGAAAAAAATGGATTTAGGATTCACCAACCCAGAGACTTCTGCCGGCTAGGTGGTTCAACTCTGCGTTTGGTTGTAATGTAAATGCAACTATGTGCACTATATATTTACCCATTTTTCGGTTTATGAATATAAACATGGTTCACATTTTAAATTGTTTTTGTATTCATCTTGTTTGTTTGAAATCGGTGCAAAAATATTGGCCTATCATTAAATGTTCCAACTATTTTATACTCCATTGCATTAACTTTGATAAAAAAGTTAACTATCAAAATAATACAAAATTGTATCCAAAAAATAAGTATAATAATGCTCTCTTCTCAGAGTACAAAAATGTCAAAAAATACAATTTTACTCTGATAATCATTACTTTTTTACATTTCAAACAGACACTCACAAACGTGAACCGGGGTGTTTATGTACCCTGATTTAGCGTTTGTATCGCAAAGAAACGGAGTCTTCCCAATTACAAGCAAACCAGAAAAGATTGCCCAAAAATTGGAGAAAAAACATAAAAAAGAGGAGATTTCACATACCCGGAGCGTGAAGTCCCACCTAGGTTCCACCGCCACTAAAACTCCTCACGCAGAATGGAGAAGACGATAGGGGCACTCGATGAAAATTTAAAAAATTTGTGAGGAGAATTTTGCCCCACAAAAAAGAATAAGCACTTATCCAATAAGTGCTTCGAGCCCATCCAGGACTTGGGAGGGATTGCGCATTGAGTTGGGTTAGGTGATTAAGTCATGATCGTTGATCACTTGCGTTCCGGACAAGCTACTTGCAGCTTTACCTGATTTCTCGATTTTCACCAAACATAACTTGTATGAAATTCATATGGGGCCCAGCTCGGAACATGAGAAACCGTGTCCCAAAATCCCTCTCAAATGCGCACTTAGAATAAGTTAGCACAGGGTTGTTTTTTTTAAACACTTATTTTTTGTTTTTTTTTTTCAAACATGAATAATAAGTGGTTATTTTTCACTTATTGTGTGATCTCATCACATATTTTAAGTACTTATTTCTACCAAAAAAAGTATTTATTTGACTAAATACTTAAAATAAGCGATCCCAAACAGGACTTAAAATAGATTTTGAAATCATAAGGTATATTTAAGTAAATCATAGGGTATATTTAAATAATTAATCCTAAAATTATTTGAAGTGGCTGAATTCTTTAGACTCCAACTGTAAATGGGACAAAACAAATCACCCCATTCCTAAAATTAGTTTTTTGACCAAAAAAGCTTCTCTTGATGCTCCAACTCTATTAATACCCACTCATCAAAAATCAAAAAATAACTATTTAATATTCATGGAAACCTGAACACGTAGTACAACTTTATGCATCTATATTGATCTCTCTACAAAAGGAATTTTTTATTTGTAGAGTAGATAACAAAGAAAGGGTCAAGCAAATTAGTGAACATAAAATCAAGAGGCATTAATGATCATATTTGTTGTAATGCAGGTTGAACCTAGGCTTTTGGCACTAGCTTCCATGGCATTTTATCCGAAGAGTCCACAATCTCAATCTCTCAAAGAGCCTCTTGCTCCAAATTTCTCAAAGCTTCATGATCTTATTTTATCAATAAAGCTCCTCAACATGTTTTTTATTAAGAGCACACTAATTCAGAGGTGCTTCACAATCCTAATGAATGCCTCTAAACTAACATCATTATATAAATATCAAGATGAGAGAAAAGGAGACAAGGAGAAATGATTTATGGATAAAAATGTGGATCTTTCCGGTTAATTTAGAAATGTGTGTATGAAAGAGAAAATCCCTTTGAGTCCATTGGATCTAGAGTGAATACGTCATTGTTACGAATGCATGGGCCTATATTCCTGTGTGTATAGAATACTAGCATATTCACTTGTTATTGGTTCCATTATATACAACTTTGTGAGTAGATCACGTTGGACCCATTTTCCCTTTGTCATTCCATCCCATGAAATTCTTCCCTTGAACCAAACTAACCTTAAAGATTGTGTTTGGTTTGAAAGAAAAACGGTAGAAAAAGGCTTGTATAGGTTTCCGTACATTTTCATTCATACTAAATACAACCTAAAATCTATGGTGCTAGAAAGACATGATCTCTTTTAAGGGCTTTGACCAATCAAAATACCTTGTTCATTTTGGTAAATACCAACTGATTGGTTACAGATTTTACAGTATCAGTTTATTGTTTACAACTTTTTTCCAATATCATTGCCAATTGCTTTAGATCCTCCTTTTTGGCTAATTATTAAATCTCATCTCAAATTAGTTACTCATCACACTGTGTGTAGAATGCTACACAGTCAATCATAAGCGGATACACCAATGCTTTGTATACGAGTGTAAGTCCTATGTGTATGAAACACTAGGGTGCGACACCTCTTCCTGTTGGGGATGTGGGAATTTGTGGGTATTTTAAAAATAGAATTATAGGATCCTAGAATTTAGGGAGAAATTCAAGGATACTTTAAAAAATAATATTAAATTTATAGGTATTTTATTAATTTACCATCGGATTTGCGTCAGGTTCAATGATTTATATGCAATAATGCACCAATATTTCATCTAATATCAATGCAATACATACACACACAAAAAAAAAAAAGCCTAAAACATGTTGAATAATGTGTCAAGGAAAAACCAAGATCTAGGCAATTCAAAAAGCCCTCCTAAAATCAGTTACTAAATCTCAACATTCAAATTTGTGTATCATTTTCTTTTCTGTATTCAATGTCTAACCCATCTACTCCAAACAAATAATATACCAAAGTAATCTAAAATTCAGGCCAAAATTCGAGTTTTGAAAAGTAGACACTAGAGTAATAGATTAATATCATATATCCAAGTGATGTACTTTTTAATACTACTCTAATTGACATATCATTTTATTGTTAGACAGTGTATGCCCTTAGCTCCAATCAGAATTGATTGTGTGCAACCCGGTCACTCCTAACTGGCACTTGCGTGGCTCCTGAAAGATACCTGAAATGGAGAAGATGAAGGATCCCCGAGGGCTTGCCTGGCGGGAACACTCCGACGGTTAAGTTAAAATTCTGTGAATAATGCAAAGAGATGATGAAGGCTAAGAGTGCAGATAGCGCGAGTATATGGACGTTACCTCTGTTCCTTGAGATTTGGCTTCTTATAACAGAATTTGGTTGCATCAGGCCCACTAGCCTCTGACAGGGCAGGTATAACCGCCACTATCATCCTGCCGCAACTGTTACAAGCAGGGATGAGGTGACACGCGCGGGGCTGTCATTGCAGGGTACGTGCCTGTCAGGTGTAAGGCACCCTCTAAAGGTGGTAGGCACGACACTGTCTGACGAGGGACATGGCTGTTGTCCCCAGATTTGTCGGGTACGATGGTTGGGCAGGAGATCTTCCTGCGATATGTTGAACTGCTCTTTCGCGGGTTACCCTGTGCGGAGCTATCCCACAAGTGGCAAGCTGCCCGTGGCAAGCTACACCGAGCTGCCCGGCCCGAGGTGTCTTTACCTCGGGGTATCTAGAGACGGATCGGGGTGTTCCTATTTGGGAGTGGCCCAAAATCCACTGGGAGGAGCTCGAGCATTAGGAAAGGTCAGGAGGCCCCGAGCTCGGAGGTAGCTTGGAATGTCTTAGCCTTGGGGAGGAGGTGCGGGTCAGGCGGCTCTCGGCGAGTAGCTTATCCCGCCGAGTTGTCAGGCTGAACTCGATGGGCCCTTCCCTCCGAGTTGCAGTTGCGTTTGTTGTGCTGTCATGCTGAGTCATTGCTTGAGCAAGGCCACACCCACATGTACCCGTGCTAAGAGATTGGGCAAAATCACCCTCCATCAAGAATGATGTACATTATGACATTTATTGTAAATGAATAAAGTACATATTTGATTCATGTTATTGTGGTGTGTTTCTGTATAATACCCTTAAACTAGACACATATGAGACTCGTGTTAGTTTAGAATATTCACAGCCGTTGGGTAAGTTTGAGGAGATTCATCCTACCAAGGCTGATACTGATGTGCCGCCAAATTGGTTGGGGTGGCGTGTCTCAGCTGCCAGGGTGAGACCCGAGGTACATGCAGTGTATGTTTACTTGAAACCTTGAACCGGACCAGAATTCCAATATTGCCCTGGACCTTGGTGATTGGTGGGCAAAACTGGAATGTTACACCTGACCCCTAGAACCGATTATGATACTGCACTAGGTGTCGGATTGGGTTGTCTTTGATATGCCAATCAGTGAGATCCTTAGCGGGGGTCAAAACCTAGGTATGTTGGGACAGTCTGAGAGTTCATCTGAGTGGGTGATCATAGTGACGGGATCAGTCCCTTTGTCGGACAAAGGTAATGATCGGGGATGCACTCTCTCTGATAGAAACCAAATTGCCGACAGTTGATTTCAATCATTGGAATTTTGTTTTGCAAAATATATATATATATATATATATATATATATGATATATACTTACATATGGTTTCAAAAAGTTTGCAAATGGTTTTAATTCTCGGGATCCATGTGAGTAGAGAGTGCAACACTGTTCCTTGCAGCCGAGGGAGAGGTCCTCTCTTGTCGGGGCAGTGCTTCAGCATTATGGGCTGAGAGGTTAAGTGTAAGGCCATTTAGGATAATACCTAATGGGCTAATCTTGCATATGCCCACAGTCCTTGGGTTTTTATAAGATGGCTTGGCCCAGGGACCACTTAATGTAAGTGTTGGGCCCATGGGGTCCATGTGATGGGCTCAAGGGGTTCACCGGGCTTTCCAGTGAATTCGGCTAGGCCTTGTAACAGAGGTTGGGCCGAACCCATGTGGTTGGTGTGTAGATCAATGCTTGGGTCCCATGCCATACAAAGAAGCCCAACTGGGCAGCAGTTTGGAAGACTATTGAGCACTTAATATATATTGGGCCTAAAGCGCATTTCGATCTGGGCTGATTTGATCAGTCACTCAAGGGGGCGGATCTGAGATTAGGTTAAGCCCAAAAGCTTATCTAATCTGCAGATAAGATTAAGAGGAGTCCTAATCCAAATACAGATTTAGATAAGGGCAACTCTTGATATGATTATGAGGTTTTTCTTAATCATTAAGAAAGAGGAGGAAAACCCTAATTCGAATTACTGAAATTCGAACCCTAGGTGTTTTTCAGCAGACCACCCTGCATTCTTGAGATAGGATCTCAGATAACTCTAGAGAAGAATATAACAGTTCGCCATCTTCTTCTCTAGCATTCTCCTCCAGCAGCTGCCGCCACCCTTTCTGCCAGTTTGAGTTCTCACCTAGAGAAAATCAAGAAAGGTTCTTGATTGTTTGTGATGCTCACAGTCTTACATCAAATTCTTTAGAAGAACCTGGTTCGTGGGACGAATACTGCTGGTTCGGCTCCATCATCACTGTGTCATCTTCAGCGGGAGTTGATTTTGGGATCTTCTTTGGGCGTGAACACCAACGTTGGGAGATACTACTTCTCTGGATCAGGTATAATCACTCCCTTCTCTTCTGGTTCAAATCTAGTATGGTTTGGTTCAAGTATGATCCTTGAATTTTGATTCTAAAGTCAAGGAATGTGATTCCCAGTTTGAAGGAAGGTAGGAAATTTTTGAAATTCGCCCACCCATTCCGCATCAGTTTTGGCATCCATACGATGGATCCCACCATTCATTTCATGTTTCAGATCTGGTTCGATTTAGGTTCAAAATTGATCATTGAAAATGCAGATTTTCTAAAACAGAGAATGTGATTCCCACATGGGAAAGAGAAAAATTTTTATAATTTCGCCCAACCTACCTACAGGGTTCAGCCATCTATATGATGAATCTCTCATCCCTTCATAAATTTCTTAAATTACCCTTATGGTTTAGCTAATTGACTAAGTGTATCCTTATTGTTTAAAAATTGACTATTTTTACCCTTATTGTTATATAATAAGGGTAGCAATAGTATATGATTTAATGTTATATAATACCCAAAGTACCCTCTGCATTCTCTCCAAGGGAGGTCTGATGGAGAACGGAGAAAGAAGGAGAGAGAGACTTGAGGCGAAAGGGGGAAGAAGGAGAAACTAACACCACCGTTGATGCATGCTATCTTCAACCTCCACCGATGTGTGCTATTTTCAACCTCACGTTCAAGAAAGTTTGAAAATGCCCTTGGCAGAACAAGTGGCTTATTTTGTTCTATATTAGAGAAAGGATACTCTGGAAGAGGTAAGCAAATCCCAGTGGCCTTCATAAACTGGACTTTTTTGAGGAAGTCTTTTGGAGAAAAATCACGTCTAATGGTACTCCTACATCAGACCCTGTTCTGTGCGCCCTTATATACTCATAGGGACTTCCACCAAAACCATTCCTACCAAAGCCAAATAGGGAGGACAGAGATTTCTTGCCGCTGAAATGAGAGAGGTTTCTTGTCACTGCTACCCTGTTTTTCGTCTCAAGGTGGGAGACGATGAACAGTAAGTTTTCTCTCTCCCACAACCTCCTTATCCACTATTCCACCATCCACCAGCGACGGTTGAGAACGAAAAGAACCATTCCTACCTTCTTGTCGTCGAGAGGAGAGAGGTTACTTGCCACTACTCTGTTTTTCGTCTCAAGGTAGGAGATGATGAACAGTAACATCTCTCTCTCCCAAAGCCTCCGCTCTCCACTATTCCACCATCCACCAGTGGCGGTTGAGAACGAAAAGAACCATTCCTACCAAAGCCATATAGGGAAGAAAGAGATTTCTTGCCGCCACTACTTTGTTTTTCGTCTCAAGGTGAGAGATGATGAACAACAACTTTTCTCTCTCCCACAACCTCTGCTCTCCACTGTTCCACACTCCCACATCTGTGGTACACACTCCCACATCTGCTCTCTCTCTCTCTCTCCAGATCTAATGGTCACAGCTTCTTTGGCCTTTCTCTCTCCTTCTTTTATAGTGTAATTAAGCTTTTTTTTGCAGGTCAAATTAAGCTGCACCTTCGGAGGTCTGGAGGCCTTCTCTAGCTTCAATGCAGTTAGGCTTCAACTGGCAGCATCAATTTCCGCCTTTGTATCACCGACAACCTTAGAGTTTTTTGGACTCTTTTCTGTTACAACCCAAATACCCTCCAACGCTTTTGCAGCACCAGCACTGGCAGCATCAATTTCTGCCTTTGCAGAACCGGCAACCTCTCGTGATGCCTTTGCCGATATGGGAGATGGTGCTCCACCCAACCCTAAATTAAAGTCAATTTGGGATCTTCGCTGGAGACGGATACGGATCTGGGATCTTTGCTCATTAGCTCCATTAAACTCAAGTTGAGATTCCCTGTTTTGTCGATTGAGTGTTTGAAGGGATCAGAGGAGGGGAGGGTGGCAGAGATCACAGAAGGGTAAAATGGACATTTGATTTTTTCATCTGTATTTAGTGACTCTTGAAGATTTAGACAATTGTCAAAAACAATAAAGGTAGCGAAAGTTAATTTTCAAACAACAAGGGTGCACTTAGTCAATTAATTGAATCATAAAGGTAGTATAAGAAATTTACCCTTTTATTTTTTGACTATCCAAGTAATATATCATTTTCCTCTTAACTTTATACATCATTTTCTTTTTCGACTACCCAAGTCAAATATTACCTAGAGTAATAAATTAATGCCTTTTTAGTACCGCTTTAATTGAATGTCTAAGATGGATTTAAATACTAGGGCATACTTGGATGGTCATTGACTGATTCATTACATTCAAGAAACCACTCATGTCTGATGTTGCTCGATCTGAGGTAGTGCTTGAACCAAGGTCACAGTCAGATAGTCATGCCAACTGGGCGAAGTCGAGGTGGAAGGATGAGGCCGCACTCCAAGATCTGAAACCAAGAAAAGTTAGAGGCCCGAGGAGTTATCCCCGAGTAGATACTCCGACGCTCAAGTTAGTCGAGGAAGGTGGGTGGTCAGGCCGAGCGGTTGGAGAATGGTGCTGGTCCGAACAGAGTAACGGTATAGAAATCAAGAGTTGGAATTCCTTGCATTGAGCGGGAGGTACCTTTTTATAGCTAAGGATCTGTGTCCTGATCAGATGAGGCTTCCAAGGTCATCAGGATGAGGTTAACCACTAAGGTCTTCGGGATAAGACCTAATCACCAGCGGAGTTGTCCCCATCCACTCTCTTGTCTTGGTCGCACTTATCTGCATGACATGGTGCCAACGTGGCTGAAGAGATAAGGTAGGCTGCAAGGGTGATGCGGTGCTGACGTGGCTGAGGAGATAAGGTGGGCCACGGAGGTGACACGAATCTGACATGATCGAGGAGATAAGGTAGGCCGCGGAGGTAATGTGGCGCTGACGTGGCCAAGGAGATAAGGTAGGTCGTGAGGTGATGTGGTGCTGATGTGGCCGAGGTGATTGGGCGGCCACCGGGGCGACACGTGGGATCTGGGGGCCAACTCAACCATAACCCAAACACTTGTGTTGATTTATTTGGATGGTATAAATTGATTGAAACCCTTGTACATCACATGGGTGGTTCAGATTAATTCCATGATCTTAATAGAAGACATCAATGGCTATTTGGGTTAGTTTGGTATTCAATCATGTTAGTTGAATTTGTTACAATGTTCAAGGACAAGGATAACTTGATTGATATTAGTTGAAACAAGGGGTGGGCATTTGGTTTATTCGGTTAAAAATCGAAATAAAAAAAAATGAACTAAAAAAATAAAACCAAACCGAAACCGAAATTAAAAACAAAACCCAAAAGTTTTGGTTTGGTTTTCGGTTATTTCGGTTAAAACCAAAATTTAATAATATATAATATATTATATATTATAACATATAATATATGTTATATATTATAAAATATATATTATGAAATCAAATTTCAATATATTATTATATTACATATAATAATAAAAAGTTTGGCTAATTCGATTAACCAAAATTTTAATTCTACAAACCGAAACCAAAAACCGAATTAATTAAACCGATTTAACAAAAAACCGAAAAAAAACAAACCAAAAAAATTAAAACCGAAATTTTCGGTTTTAATGGAATAGTGCTCACCCCTAGTTAAAACCTTTGAACACCACTTAGATTTCAAGAAAAATTAACTAGTTATGAGTCTGAAAAATAAAAAGATATTTACTTAAAAGATTGTGATTGTAATTCTTTTGGCGATATCATCTAACACTTGCCATGATTTTTTTTTCACATTTCTCTTGAACTCATAATGAATTTCAAAACCTGTAGACACCACCATAGTGCCATACTAGAGACGTAGACCTGTCACTCATTAGGACATTAACGATTTTTATAAATTTACTGCATTAACCCCCTATTTAGCTTTGAATAAAATTATCACTTCCTCTCCATTCCTATGAATGGTCCATCCACCTATCAACCACCAAGTCATTGCCACTAGCCACAACTGACTACTCCTTGTAATCGATTCACATTCAAAACAGAAATTAAGCTCTTCATCTTACCCGATCACAATTGCTATGGATATAGGAACAAAAACAAGAAAAAGCCAGTGAAAAAACCAAAAAAGAAATCTAGGAAAGAAGCAGGCTTGAGAATGCTCCGTCTACATGAATCGGAGCCTAATAAGCTTTAAAAGCTGCCCAAACTCTACATGTAAGACCAATTATCTTTTAACAAAGAAGAAATAATAGAACACGTGAGTAAAAATCTGGTTCTACTTGTCTTGACTTAGTAGAAACAGTAGAACTTAAGTTGTGCGTGTGGGGATTCTTTTGGGGCATATTATGAAATAATAGAACATGCAAGTAAATATTCAGTTCATCTTAGTTCAGCTGCATCCATTATGGGACAGAAGAAACCATCCATCTTTTCTCATTTATAAATTCCACTTATGAATGCTAGAACTTTAATTGAAAGCTTTGAGGGAAAAACACAAGAATCTAGTTGGGCATCTAGGTCAGATCTTGTAGGTAGATGTTATATTTGAATGTAAAATGTATTTAGAGATCTCCATTAAAAATCAAGCTCTTGTAAACCATCTCTATAAAGAGTGGAAATCAATTCAACTTAGAAGTACTTAAACCACAAAAGTTTTAATTCTAACATGTTGCAAATCACCAAACCAGGAAGATTGATAGATGAATCAGTAGATACATTAGAAAAAGAAAAAAATTGGGAAATGAAAAACTCACATAATTAACTTTGGTGTTCCTTGGGCTACATTTGGCAACAATGTAAAATCCAGTTCAGTGCATTATTGCACCCCAATCCACAATTGTACAATACCTCTTATAGTTTGCAACCTATTTACTTAATTGACCTTTCATTAAGAACCATTTGTTTCAATGTTTTCAACCGCCATTGACCCAGTCGGTCAAACAAGTGACCCATGACTCGGAGATAAAAACGGTTCGACCTTTGGGTCCGTTTTTAAAACATTGATTCGTTTTGCCATATGAAAATAGTAACATGAATACATAATCACCTAAAGTAATTAGAAAATGTTCAAGGGCACGAACCCATGGTTATTTATTCCAAAAATACCCTTAAACTAAGTGAAAAATGTTCAAAGGTATGATTCATGGTTGTTTCTTCCATAAGTATTCATAACACTTTTTGTATAAAACAAAATTAACCAAATAAAGAAAAATAGAGTGGGTGTCCATATTTTATTAAGGTCAAAAATGACATTTTTGCTTTTAGTTTGTTTTGATTAAATTCATTTGAATGGATATTAAGGTGTAAACTGTCATTTTCTATTTTCATCTAATAAAAGGTCGATTAAATAAATTAATTATAAACTGTGTAAAGAATTTTTTAATAAAACATAGTAAGTTTTACTAAATTAATGAAACTACAAGGGGTGTTTTAATAAATGGCCAATTGAGCAATGAATGACGTAAAAATTTTCTCTTCGAGTCTAAACACACTGGATCCTCGGTTCGGATACTATGGTTCCACTTTGGGAGTTGCCAACAAGGTTTAAAATTTCGATACGATATGCCCGATACGGGGCATATTGTATCGTATCTTTGAAAAATTGATACAAGATGCACATGGAAATAGGATGTTTCATCTTTTTTCATGCGTATCGAACCTGTATCGGGGTGTATCGAGGGCGTATCGACGAAAAAGATACGGCCAAAAACTAAAAAAAAAATTAAAGGGGGGAAAACAAACTTCTTTTCCTTGAAATAAGCCTTCTTTCACCCCTAAATGACTCTAAAACTCCAAACTTCATTCATAGAGTTCTAGATTTGCAAAATTTTGCAAGAAACAAGTGTGAATCATTAAACTTTTTTTTTAAGATTTTTCAAAATTTGAAAAAATAGGTAAAACTTTTCAATCTTTTATAATATTTTGTGATTTCTTTTTTTCTTGAATGATTAAATTTATGTTGATCTACATTTCATACATTCAAAATCACAAATTTCTTGTGTTATTAGTAGATTTATGAAAATTTCATGAAGATATTTGGGGAAATATAAATTAACAAAAAAATTTGAAAATGTAATTTTCTCTCTACCTATAAAGATTAAATATATTTAGGTCTATGGATTTATCTATCATATCCATAGAGTAATTGAAATTTCTTCTTTAATATATTTTTTATTTTTTTATATTTTTAGAATTAAAAAATAATAATTAATTATATTTTATCATTTGATCACAATAATTGAATATATTATAATTCTATGGATGATCTATCATATCCATAGACCAATTGAAATTTCTTCTTTAATAATTATTTTTTATATTTTTGGAATTAGAAAATAAATATATAATTAGTTATATTTTATCATTTGATCACAACAATTGAATATATTATAATTATATGTATGATCTATCATATCCATAGACCAATTGAAATTTCTTCTTTAATAATTATTATTTTTTGTATTTTTATATTTTTAGAATTAGAAAATAAATAAATAATTAGTTATATTTTATCATTTGATTACAATGATTAAATATATTATAATTATATAGATGATCTACCATATCCATAAAGCAATTGAAATTTCTTCTTTAATAACTATTTTTTTAAATATATTATATAATATTTATTTGTTTTTTATAATTTTTGAAAATAAATAATAAATAATATATAATTATTAATTATATTTTCACATAGAAGTTGTGCTAATGCATGCTTTATAGTTGGATAGGAGAGTTGGGTTTTTCTCATCCCATAAAACATTAAAACTTAAGAATTATAATTTATAAATTATACTTAATTATAAGATTTTTAATGAAATTATAGTTAACTATAATATATTTCTTCATAAAACTATTAAATTATACTTAATTATAAGGTTTTTCTCATTGTTGTATTTTTATGATTTATTAAAGTATTTATAATATTTTCAGATGTATTATATACGTCTATTAAAATTGTATTTCCGATACACTAATAAATTTCCGATACTTTGAGGCTTGATTGCCTATACACAAGTGACGTTGCGGTGGAGGGAAAAAGGTAAAGAGGCTCCCTCTATCTCTGAAAAGCATATACAAGCTAGAAGTTGGTCTGCTGAATCCTGCTTACTGGGTTCCGTTATGGCGGGGAAAGGAGAGAAAGGGTTTAACATGAAATCTTCGCTTAAGTCGTCATCCGGTAAAAAGGAAGGTTTGAGTCTTCTCATTTATCTTCTTCTTCTTCTTCTTCTTCTTCTTCTTTTTTAACTTTTTTCGTTGAAGCTCCTCCGGTTTCCGACGGAGCACACAGACGCAACACCTTAATTGGACTAAATATTGTAATGCAATTGCTAAGACCATAAAACTAGGGTTTCTGTTCAGCTTGAAGAGAGTTTGTCAGTGCTCTATTCGCATTTCATTACTGCTTGAGAACCTCGTAATTTGGTTGCCAAGTTCGGAAATGCGGGGTTATTAATATCGATATCAAAGGCCCAGGATTTCTGTTGCATGGATTTCCGATGGTTTTTTGGACATATTTCCGTCACTTCTTTATGATCGAGAGAAACAATGGGTCATTAGCTTAACATGTTTTTCTGCTATCTTAGTCCTTGGAGGATGGTTTTGACCAGTTGGCAGCATAAAAACTCTTTCACCAAAGCCGCGGGAACAGGAACCAAGCAAATGTCTACTGAGCCTTTTTAAGGGAGGCCAGAAGCACAAATGCTGGAAAAGGGAGTTCGACTTTTCCATATCAACGAACAAATTTTTTCTAATTTTCTCCCTCCTCGTTCGTTGCAATAAGTGTTTTTATTTTTTCCCCTCTTTTAGTATTTTATTTATTTATTTATTTATTTATTTTGTAGCAGCGGCGAAGGGGAAAGATGGAACTTCGTCAAAGAAGGGAAGGACAATTCGGTTTGATACATCTGATCCTGAAGGTTACTGCATCATTTGCCATTTGCTTTTCATTTTCACATAGTGTGCATTGTTTTGGCTCTGCGCGCCTCTGCCGCGAATTTAGTGTTTTTATATGTTGTTACGATGCTAAACTTCACATTTCAACATTACTTGTTCACCAAATGAAACTTTCTTTCTCACTTTTTCTTTGGAATAACCAGAAGCAGAGATTGATACTCCATTAAAATCAGGTGGAAAAGTCATGCCTGCAAGTGTTGCTTCAAAAGGTATGATTCTTTTATCTCATTTGTCTTTATTTTTTTGACTTTCTTTGAACTCTTCGAAGTGGAACTTTAATGGGTCTTTTTCCCACAAATATCTTCATTCCGTTTTTCTTTAGAGTCATCCAACGCAAAAATCAGCAACTCATCAAAGTCGGGTGGAAAATTCTCGTTTGGTTCTCCAGTTTCAAAAGGTTTGAACCTTTTACACTTTTTATTCATTTCTCTCCAGGCTTTTCCTTGGCTGCATGTTGTGATTGGGATATCAAGGGTCTCTCGGATATATTTCTGTTTTGCATAAGCATTCTGCTTACATTTTAATAATCTGTAATGCGTACTTTATGATTGTTTAGGAGATTGGGGCAAAGGAGGAAAGGGAGATAAGACAGTGAAAGCTAGCAAGATAGAGAAAGATAGATAAGAGAAGAGAGAGATAGAGAGATTAGATAGAAGAGAGGAGAAGAAGAGAAGATAAGAAGAGAAGAGAGAAGAGATAGAAGAGAGAAGAGAGAGGAGAAAGATAGAGGAAAGAGTACAGTATCAAAAGGACCTACCATTCCTGAACTGAAAATCGAAGATGGTTGGTATTTGTCTTGTATGATCAGCCTTTCTTTTTATACTTTGTATTTTGTGGACATGTGTTAATTTCAGTATAATCATATGTGATAGTAATTGCACGATAAGTTTGCAGTTCTTTGGATGCTTTACCTTTTAGTAGCTACATAATTAAATATGTTTCCAATTTAACGTTGTCTTGAATGGTTGCTTCAGGGTTATTTTGGGTAATAGATTGCTTCTGAATTCTCAGCTACTGCATTTTCCTGTTGTTGTGTTTATTAGTTTTTTGATCAGCAATTGCTATGCACTACTGCATTTGGACTCCCCCCCTCTATTATCTTTACACTCCTGCATTTCTTTCTGGTCTAGAAGGGAAAACATGCTAAAGAAATATGCCTCAAAATTTTCCAAAAAGTTGCTGTGTCCTTGAGATTTAATTTGTGCTTTAAATTATTTGATTGTTTGAATTGTTTCCGGTCTAATCCTCCCAATACCCCTATATGGGATGTGGGAGCCCCAAACTAGCACTGCATAGTGATTAATGACTTTCTCAATAAGCAACACTTTTTGAGGAGAAAATCTCTAAGGTGGAAACTTTACCAAGTTTAGATGTGCAAGCTACCAAAAGATCAATGGTTTCAAGAAACCATACAAAAATAGTATATTATCTTGGTCTCCTAAGTCCTGCCTTGCACTAAAGCATCAACAGGACTCCCTCCCCAGAGCAAACTGGTTTAAATTTAAGGTTCAAGGTTGCAAGTTATTAATGGAAACAACTTGTTGCTAGGAATCCACAAAATTTGCTATCTTCCTGGTCTAAATTGTGAGTTATTTGTGGTTCATATATGATAAACTAATTTCAATGCAGCAGAATATGTGAACATGATGACAAGTTAATGATGAAATATAGAATATAGCTGGCGAGACTGTATGAATGTGTTGCTAAATAGAGATTTTAGCAATAAGAAAGAAGAAAACCCAAGATGATGATGTTAATGATATGTAGAAAAATAATATCATCATCATCATCATTCATGCCTTATCCCAATTTATGTGGTTGGCTATGTAGAGAAATAATAGAGAAGAGAAAAGAAATGCCTGGCTAGAACTAGAATTCACTAAACTAGAGATAAGAAATACTTGACTACAACCAGAATTCTCTAAACTAGTGTGCATCAAATAAAATCTTCTAATCTTCAATTATAATGACTGTTTATAGACTCAATGTAAGGGCTCAGATATCCCTTTAGTGACTCCAATTCCAACTAGCAAGCTAACCAGAATTAACTCCTCATTGCATTGGAAATAGGGTAAACTAATATATAACCCACAAGGACAGTCAAATATATAAGCCAATTTGTAACTCTAACAACCCATTACTAATATACTATAACTAGATAAATAAAAGATAACTCTAAAAAATAGACCCAAAAGGTAGAAACTTTCTAGTCCCATCATAGACTTTCACCCTATTACTATCAAAATGTTTACTTGGAACCCGGTAAACCTGATAAGCAGATTTGGGCCCCCAACCCTAAGGGATTGTTCTCTTGTGCTTCTTTGTTCAAGACATTTTGTGATTCCTCAGTTCCTTCCTTTCTAGTCAAAGAGTTTGGTGTAGACCCACTCCAACCAAGGTAAGAGCTTTCTGCTGGGAAGTAGTTCACAGGAAGATAAATACTATGGACCTGCTTCAAAAGAGAAGACCTAATTCGTGCCTCTCCCCAAACTGGTGTTTCTTATGCAAATCAAGTAATGAGAGTTGTTGTCATTTACTGATTTTCTGCCCCTTTGTTGCAGAGTTTTGGCTTTGGTTTTCTTCTTTGTTTGGGTGCAGGTGGACGTTACCTACGAAGGTTACTATGCTATTTGATCCCTCCTGTTTTACTTGGCCTAAGATGAGAGGGAGGATAATGTGGAGATGTGTCAGAGCAGCCTTGATTTGGACCATTTGGGAAGAGAGAAATGCAAGAATCTTCTCAGAGAAGGAGAGAAGCAAGGAAGAAATCAGGATTTGTGTGGTTAGGGTGATCCACTGGATCAAGACTCTGGAATTGTTCTCCTAGTTTTCCTTTGATGATATTTGGAGGAATTGGGAGATAGTCGCTAAAAGTTCTAAGAGAAAGGACAGAGTGGAGGTGGTCTGGACACCACCAACTGGAGGTTTTGTTAAACTGAATTTTGATGGGAGTAGCCGAGGTAATCCAAGCCCATGTGGAATTGGAGGGATGGTGAGAGGTTGAGAAGGTAAAATTATATCAATATTTTCTGGCCCTGTGGGTATGGGGGACTCTCTCAAAGCTGAATTGCTTTCTGCAATTCAAGGGGTGCAGATAGTTAGTGAGCTGGATTTGACAAATGTGGTGATAGAAGGGGACTCGAAAGTGGTGGTAGAATGGCTAAGGAACCCGGAGTCTATAATGTGGTGCTACAGAAGTGAAATGAAGATTATTTGGCTAACCAGGAATATGAATTTAAGGATACAATGGGTGAGAAGATCAGCAAATGGGATGTCGGATGCCTTGGCCAAACAAGGGGTGAACAGGTCTAGTCTATTCAGGGCACAATTGTAATATGCTTTTACTTGTATGAGAGGTAGCAGCTCGTGCCTCTCTAAGGGATGATTGTAAAGTCTTTACATAAAATTTTTAATAAATCTCTAATTATTCATAAAAAAAAGCTATGACTCACTCAAAATGTATTGGGTTTTCAAGATCTTGGTCCCATGGGATGGATAGCTCAGTAACCTCTAACAAACAAGTCGGGGCCCTTGAAAAACATGTTGGAAGAAAAGTGAAATAATTTGTAATTTAACTTACTTAAAAACCTAAGCTCTTTGAACTGTTGACTCTGTCAATGCGCCAAGCCATCAATCTCTTGGTTAGGGCCTTCTCTAGAGATCACCTATGCTAGTGAGACCAATAGAAGCCCAGTTGGCTCCACACGTGAAAGCCCATCTTCCTTGTTTCCCTTCTTCCTGGTTTTACATCAGCTAGTGTTTATTTAGTATGAAAGAGCCCCAACCAAAATGTATGTATTCCCCAAAGAAACTTTCATGTTGAAGCATCATAGTCCTCCTGGGGAAAAGGTTTTGGAGGTGTTAATTAGGTGGTTGAAGGAAGACAGCAATGGTTTGTGGAGCTACAGAAATGAAAAGAAAAAAACTTAAATGGCTGAGTAGGGATATTGAGGTGAAGTACAGCTGGGTGAAGAGAAGTGCTAATTCCATGGCTGATGGGTTAGCCAAGCAAGGGGTGCTTAAGGATTCTTTGTTTTGGGCCACTTTTTAGCTTTCCTTCTTGTTCTCTGTTGTGGGGGAGTTAAGATATTTTACCTCCCCTCTCTTGTACTCAAAGTTTCACAATTTTTATATTCTAATAAAACATTCTGTCATTGATAAAAAAAAAAGGTTTTGGAGGTATAACAAGCAGCCAAATAGTCTATGGTGATGAGTTATCACGGCGAAATATGGATCAAGGAATATGGAGTATATCCATGAAAAGTGAACACCTTTTCAAGTATGAAGTGGGGGGGGGGGTACAAGAGTGAGGTTTTTGAAAGACGTGGTGTAATGACAGACCGCTTATGGAGATCTTTCCATTTTTATTTGAAATACCACTTAACAAGGAAGCAAGGGTGGCAGATAACTTTACAATGAAACTACAGAATGGCATCCCCAGTTCAGATGATATTTAAATGACTAGGAAGTGGCTACAACAATGGAGCTGCTGCAGAAATTTCAAGAGATCTGAATTAACAACAGTGCAATGACGGAGCTGCTGCTGAGATGAGGCCTGCAGATTCAACTTCCAAGATCAAGCGTGTGGGATGTGTAGACAGGACCTAGAAAATGTTGATCACTTTATTGTCCACTGCCAACTAGCCCAGGGCCAGGGGCTCTGGTTGCACTTCTTGAGGGTGGTTAACCTAACCTGGGCAATGCCTTGGCCTCTTAATGAGCTGCTTTCAGCCTGGCCAGTTCAGGGTTTGAGTAGGAAAGCAACTCCAGAAAAGTGTCTCACCTTTGACAGGAAGATGGAAAAACATCTTTCCTTTGGGTCCATTTTCTCCATGCAATAGCTGCTGTCACCATCTCCAGAAAAGTGAAGTTTCTGGATCGGACAGCAACTCCAGAAAAGTGTTCACCTTTGTTAAACTTCTAAGCAGAGGCTGAGCTTGGAGAATGCCAACTGCTTCATGTGCTTCTGTTTTGAAGTCTGCAAACCATATTTTCCTGCTGTAAGGGCATGGACATGTCCATGCCATTGGTCTACTATGCGAATCCCTATCCCAAGTGTGTGAAATCCTTTGCCTAGGTTTCCCAACTACTTTGAATCTGTTATCTTAGTACCCAGTGCACGATAACATA
Source organism: Nelumbo nucifera (assembly GCF_055504915.1). Taxonomy (NCBI): domain Eukaryota; kingdom Viridiplantae; phylum Streptophyta; class Magnoliopsida; order Proteales; family Nelumbonaceae; genus Nelumbo; species Nelumbo nucifera. The sequence goes on from NC_142649.1 coordinate 59,772,425, forward strand.
ACTGTGAAGTGAGGTTCAAGATGGTGACATGTGGTGGGTTCGTGTGAGAGATTGGGAAAAGCACGTTGTTCAGTACTGGTTCTCCTTAGTGCCCTTGTTTGTACCCACTTATGTGAGCTGGTGTAACCAACTGAACTACTTTCTGACAAAAGAATATTCCAGAATCATTCAGATCACACATGATCTGCATGGCAGGATTTTCTATATATTCAGGTGACAGAACACCTTGAGGGACATTTGTTCATATTCCAGTCAATAAGCTGATTTACTCCGATCTCACCACCTTGAGAGATACCATCTTCCTCATCGAGAAACCCTAATTCCCTCAGCTTGCAATTTCCCCCAGATCTTTCTTGCAGAGCTTCTTCACCTCAGTTCTCTCTTCCCAAGCCCTAAGTGTTATCATTAGTGGCATTCCCTTTCCAACTTTCAGAAATCCACTGACCACTGCCTCACACCTGCATTGTTCTTTCTCAACAAGGCTTTGGTGTTATTCTCTCTTATTAGCTACATTTGGTTGCGAAGTGTGCTTTCCTGAATCCATCAGCAATTTTCTGCTAAGCTGGCTGCTTATGGGCTTCAGTAGGAAAGGGGAAGTTGTGTGGGGATTAATACCTATGGTTGTGTTTGGGTTGTACGGATGAAGGGAATGTTAAGGCTTTTGAGAACAAGGACTGCACATGGAAAGAGGTGTTAAGAAAGATGAAAGGAAAGTTGTGTTTCTGGCTGTCAGTCCATAAATAATTCAATGGACTGCCACATGGTGGATATTTTTTTTTGACAAGGATATACTCTTTTTTTTAACAGCAATAGTCTCTATTGTATAGCTCCATGTAAAGATCCTTGGTTCACATGGCTAAAGCATAGTATTTATTTCTTGTCTTTAGTACAATACCTTAAAAAACTCGAACCATTGTCTTTGTAAAAAGATTTTTAATTTAATACAAGTTTTCTTTTTTACTGATCTTCAAAAAAAATCAGAACTTCCGAAGAACACTGAATGCCTGTTAGATTGTGAGGCAGCAATTATTTTACAAGGAATCCAGGAACAGTTGGTCATACTATCTGAAGATCCAACATTTAAGATGCCTACGTAAGAAATTCATTTAAAGTTTTTAAGTTCTTCATTTCATCTAATCTCATCTTTCTTTCTTTCTTTCTTTTTTCCTTTTTTTAATGAATGATAGAATTTCTACTTATTGTGAATTATGGAATTTCTTGATGTCTGAGTTTTCTTTCTGGGGACGTGTTTGCTTTTCAGATCATTTGACAATGGTCTGCAATATGCCAAAACCAGTAACCAGTATACAAGTCATACATCTGTGCAACAAGTGCTTGAGTATCCTTTAATTTGATATTTTGACAACCTTTAACCTCGTGGCTAAATTTTTTTGAAGAATTAACTCATATTTTAGGCCACTCAAAAGACATGGTGTCTCTGATGGCGAGGTTTGGAGCTCAGCACAAATGACTTAATTCCTCTGTGTGATGCGTCCATTCCTGATTTCATAGTTCTGACTGCAGATGTGCATGATTGGCAATATTTTTCCAGAAACAGTTGATGAAGTGTTTGCTCTTATTCCATCCTTGAAGGTAAGCATTATAGTTTGTTTTTTATTAACCAACCAAACAATTCTTTGGATTTTCATATGATTGATAGCTGCATGTCTATGTTTTATTGGACAAAGGGCAGTCCAATGCACAGGGCTCCTACCAATGTGGGGTCTGGGGAGGGACAGATGTATGCAACCTTATTGGGTGGTTCAAGAAACTGTTGTGACTATTTGAGCTCATCAAAGCAAAATCACCCAAGCATGCATTCACTGGGTGATTTGGTTTATAGCATGTTCACATTTTCTTGGAGGCCATAAGAAATTGTAATGATTATGTGAATTTAATGTTCCACATATTAGGCTACCTTCGTATTTCTTAAAATTCCTAGTAAGGTAGTGGATCCTAGAAATAGTCTGTAGTTTTCATTTGATAGCAATTAGTTCATGTATCACTTGGGGTAGTGACAACAAGCATGCACTTATTGGGTAATTTTGTCTTTTGTTTGATTGATAGGATTTTTTTTGATTGGAAATGGTAACTTCATTAATACAACTTAAGAATAACTTTCCAGATTTAAGTACAGCTGTCAACCCCTAAGTAGGAGTTGAGCCCCTAGTAATCTTTCTTACAAAACTGTCCAGAACATTCTCTCCCTCACAGTCCCTTGTTTAACCAACGTGCCAGCTAAACCATTAGCTGATCTCCTTGTCCATTTGAAGCATGCACCGATCTCCCTTGTTATGTTGAGGATTTCCCTTATGCTGTCTATAATCCAGGCTCCCAACTTACTAGATTGTAGCCACTCAATCAATAATTTAGTCTCCCTCTATCTCAATTTGGTGTAACTCTAATTGTTTGGCATATCTTACACCTTGAATCAAGGCCATCACCTCCGCTCTCAATGAGTCCTCCACTCCTATTGGTCTTGAAAATAAAGCCACAATTCTGCCATTTTCATCTCTGAATACTCCTCCTATACCTGAAGGGCCCGGGTTGCCTCTTTGTTTGATTGATAGGATGTCTATGTTTTATTGGTTTTAAATTTGATTAATAGCATGTTAGTATTTTATTGGCATGCTTGTGACTTGTTGGAGGGTCACAAGAAATTGTTGTAGCCACATGAACTCATCGAAACCAAATCGCTCATGCATGCATCATTGGGTGATTTGTTTTTTCTTTGATTGATAGCATGCTAGTATTTTATTAGAAGGCCACAAGAAAGTATTATGTGAACACATCACAATACATGTTAGGCTACCCTGGCATTCTTTGATTATCATAGTAGTAAACCTTAGAGGCAGTCTCTATTTTTTACGTGTTAGTGGGTTATTTTTGTACTATTTTTGGTAGGGAAAAGGCATGCACTCATTGGGTGATTCGATTTTTCATTTCTTTGTTAGCATGTTTGTGTTTTATTGTAGGGTTACAAGGAAGTGTTGTGACCATGTGAACTCATTGAAGCCAAATTACGTAGGCTTGCACTCATTCAATGATTTGGTTTTTCATTTGATAGATAGCATGCTTGTGTTTCATTGGAGGGTCACATGAAAGTGTTGTGGTCACGTGAATTCATCATTCAACATGTTAGGCTACCTTGGAGGCAATCTCTATTTTTTCATATGTTAGTGGGTTGTTAGTGCGCCATTTGAGGTAGCAAGAACATGATGCACTCACTGGATAATTTTCTTAGAACTGAGCAAATAAGCACACTCTAGCCTGAATTACAATTATAAGGTGACCCAAAACAGATCACCCCTTGATACCCCTTGTTTTGCCAAAGAATGCCATGACATTTGCCAATCTGCTGACCCACTAAAAACTAACATATTCTTTGTAAGCGAATTAACTTTCTTTAGAAGATCCCTGTAACCCCAAAAGGCTGTTTTTGAACTTGACAGCCAGCCCACTACCACCTTGGAGTCCCCTTCAACTATCAAGTTCTCAACTCCAAGTTGACTAGCAACATGTATACCTTGTACCACTGCTAGTATCTCAGCCCTTGTAGAGTCACCAACTCCCGTTGGTCCTGAGAATAAAGATAGGATGTTGCTATCCTTATCTCTCAGAACCCTCCTATTACTTGAGGGCCCTGGATTACCTTGACTGCTTCTGTCAAAATTCAGTTTTACTACTCCTTCCGGAGGGGGTTTTCATTCTGCTTGTAGTCTATTCTTTGTGGAGGCTGTGGATGCCATTACTGCCCAATTTCTCTTTAAATCATCATAAGCACGATTCACGAACAAGTTGATCAAAAAAAAAAAAAAAAATCATGAACAGGTCTGAAGTTTTCAGCCAAAAGGTTGTCCTTGTCATTATACACTCATTTACTTCAACAAGGCTTCTTTCATTTTCTTGAAATATTCTAGTATTCCTCTCCTCCCAAATTGTCCACAAGTTAGCTGCCCTGGTATACTTCTACATTAAATTTCCTCTCTTTGTTAGTCGCCCAAAGGAAGACGGTTCAAAAAGTAGATTTACTTCAGAGGGCAAGTTCCACCTACACCCAATGACCCAAATAACATTAAAACCCAATTCCAAATACTGGCAGCAAAAGAACAAGATATCAACAAATGTTGATAGTCCTCACTCTTCACTTTACACAAAATACAGCGGTTTGGGGACAAATACATATAAGTTCTCTTCTTTTGCATGTTTTCCAAAGTGTTGATATTTTTTTTTTTGATTTTTTTTGAGAGAAAAGGTAAAGTATTTCATTAAATCAAACTGAAAAGATACAACCTTGCTCAGTGAAGCATTGGGCAAGACAATAACACTGTACATCCCAAAAAACCACTATATGAATATCATACAGAAAGATTACTGTGCTCCAAAAAAGAGTTATAAGGACAATTCTTGAACAATTTGTGAGTTGCCACCCAAGAGTATAACCTTCCCCAAATGCTCTTTAAGACTTTCTCCTCTAACCTCAAATTGTCTTAAAAAAGCCTCAAATTTCTTTCGGACCAGATTGACCACACTACAACCGTTGGCAACACCTTCCAAACAATCTTGCCTCTCCTTGACAAACCCCTCAGACCCCAACCTTGTAACATTTCCAATACATTCCTTGAGAGGCACAACTGAACTCCAAAAACCTCTAGCATTTTCATCCAAATTTCCCAACTGAATCTGCAGTGCAGAAATAGATGCTCCATCTTCTCAGAATTGTTACCACATAGGACACATCTGCTTGGTTCCAAAGTATTGATCTTACCTCCAATAGAGCATCTAGGACACATCTTGTGACCTAGATGTATGATGTATCCGTTTTTATTTTTTTAACTTTCTTTTTACTATAAATAAATGTTTGTTGAATCTTATTTTATATTTTCTAGAAGTTACAATGTCAGAGGGTCATCATAAGTTTGATGTTCTCTTAACTTTGTGCTGGTGTAGAATGGTAAGTGTACCCAATAGAGCAAGCCCCCACAAGTTGCATCTAGGCTGCAAACTATATCTGTTTGTCCAAATTCAAGTTTGAATCCAATCTGACTAATTTAATCCAAATTCAATCTGTTTATAATTGGATAGAATAAGGATTCACCCATCCAATCTGAGATTATCTGATCTGATAATATATATTTTTGGGTGTGTGTTTGGACAATATTTAAATATATATATATGCTATCATATAGATCAGCATACTTCTACAGCCTCACTTTTGGGAGCTTCCCCCTCCCATTTTTTGGAAATACGATTGAATGTAGTATATTTATTAAAGAGTCAATGGTTCAATTCTCATAGAAGCAGCATTGTCAATGCAGTGAGGTGATAATAACTGGTCGTTTTGACCTCTAGTCAATGTGATTACTAGTCACTCTCTAAGTGCTGACTAGTTGATGATAAAATATCTGTTTTAATTGCGACTCAATAATAGCAGAATTTGAGGCTGTAATTTATGTTACACAAAAAGCGATGGAGATGAGGGTGGAGAAACTAATCATTGAAGGCGATTCAAAGGTGGTGATAAGTTGGTTTGTGAAAACAGAGAATGCATTATGGATGTTTAAGAATGAGATAAAGCAGTTTAAGTGGTTGTCAAGAAATATGCAGGCGAACATTTATATCGGTACAGAGGTTGCAAATTCACTGGCTGATTGATAAATTAGCAAAGAAAATGGTAAACCATAAACATAAACCATATGTTTGGGTCTGTAATGTAACTGGAGAGAGAGAGAGAGAGAGAGAGAGAGAGAGAGAGAGAGAGAGAGAGAGAGAGAGAGGCTATGCTTGCATGATCCTTTTGTTTTTGTATTGTAAGGATTGATCATCTCAATCTCTGGGATGCTGGATTATAATTTAAGATATTGATGCAATCTCACAAAAAGTCAGGCCATAGGCTAGGATAGGGAATTGCAGCCTTTGTTTTCCAAAGAAAAAGTTCAACCTTAACTATTTGATGTGCCCTTTGTTTGTGGCAACTCCATACCAGCACATCCTTGATTAGAAGAAAATTAAAAGAACTCCACTGCCTTTGTTCTGTCTTATATACCATCAGCCAATCATGTTCCATCAAATATATTCTAAAATAGTTTAAAGATTTTTTTGAGTAGGTTGACATTCTAAAGGCATCAATCCACTCTAAAACCATCTTCCAGCACATCCAAGTTTCCTTTCCTCTTTCCCATTTCTAAATTTAAAAAACTACCTGGTTTGTCTCGGTAAATAGTTCTTTTGTTTTTCAATGACAATCCTGCACAGGACCTCCTCAAATTTAAAAGCCCTTATAATTCTCCATTCCACTAAGTTTTGACAAAACTATTCTGCTTTAAATCTTACATTGCAGAATTTGTGTTAACTTGTTGAGCAGTCTGTTACCAGGATCCTATTTAGTGTTGAAAAATGAAAGAAAAAATCACAGGAAAAGAATAAAAGAGAGGCAGAAATGTATGAAAAGAGACAGAGAAGAGACTGAATGAAAAAAGGGAGCCAGAAAAAAGGAATCAGTCTGCCGCCCCAAACAACTGTATTTATATGATCTTATAAAAAAATGTACCAATAACCAAAATACCATACTTGTCAAAAAAAAAACCAAAATACCATGCCACCCTAATAAAATAATAAAAACATATAACAAAAGCATAAAAATAGTCATAGTAACCCCCTTCGATAACTGTAAAGCCATCCTAGATCCAATAGAGAATGATTTGGAAATATCAGCTATCAATGTTCAGGCTGAGTTCGGATCATTCACAGTCTTCAAATGGAATCCAACATCCAACTCCAAGGATTTTTTTGTCGAAGATGGTGTGGTGGTGCGTGTAATAGGCTTGCCATTCCATCTATGGAAACAAGAAATAGAAGAGTCTATAGCTGTGTTGTGTGGAGGAATCTTGAAAGGTGCTTTCTGGGGCGATCTCTATTCAGTAGCAATCTTGCTAAGTGGTGTGAAGCCAGAAGAAATTCCACGAAAGGTAGAGGTATGAACAGAGGGGAGCTTTGTCTCTGTGTGGTTAGCTTCCTCCATTGAAGCAGGGCTGTGGAAGGAGGCTCGTATGGTAGGATGGGAGGAGGAAGAAGAAGCACTACGTGGACTTGTGAGATTGGGTAATTCAAATGGGAAGGGATGTTTCACTAAGAAGGGCCAACAAATTCTGGGAAGCCAAAAAGCTTTGGGGCAGTTGGAAGGTCAAACTTGGAGAAAGCAAGAAAAAGGTTATGACAAATGGCAGATCCTTTGCGCAGGTGGTGTCAGGGGAAATAGACAAATTTTCCAGTGTCGAAAGGGAGAGGGCTGAACCAGCAACCTCAAATAGGGAAGGTTGCTGGTTCGACCATTAAAACAGGGGGGCGTGACTCTTTAAGTGGTCACATGGGACGAAAAGAAGGGCCCAATCGAGTGGATCCCTTTTATGGTGGGCCGGAGAAGGCATCTCAAGTAAAGGCCTTAAAGTTGGGCTCCTATAGTCTTGAGCCCAAGGCCCATTACAAGACAGATGGGCCGAGGGACACGTTAAGTAAGCACGTGATTGGGAGGAGGGATGAGCTGATAGACGAGATAAAGCGTCTATCTTCTTCAACCCCGAACCCCTCCTCTCGATCGAATAGATCAGGCGCAAAAAAATCTCAAGACTCGCAGTCTCGAGGCTCTCTACAGTGGGTCCCATCCAACCTGGTGAACCGTCTCTCACCAGATAGGCGCAACTCGAGATACCTAAAGCCTAGTGATATGAATAGAACAAGGCTTGAAGATTGGTTGAGTGAACAAAACAACAATGACGATTCTGATAGAGACGAAACGCTAGGTCTTGGAAGTCTGTCTCCGAAAAGCAACAATGATTTTCTTGAATTAGAAAGTTTGCATACAGAGCTGTTGTTTTTGGAGGAAGAGACTGAAGAGGCAGGTGGCGGGAAGACTAGAAATGGTGAAGAAAATGGTACTAAAGCTGTGAAAACTCCTCCTCCCTTCGTCGAGGGAGCTGACCCTGAGTCTAATGAATTACAGGATGTTGGTGGAGAGGGACAAGAATCGGCCGTGAGGATGGATGCGGGTATTCCAGTGTCGGAAACACAGAGAAAGGTTTTCCAAGTGGGTAGGTCGTCAGGAAGTGATTCTTTCACCATGTCTACTTCACAATCTTGTCCAAAAAGGGGAAAGGCTTTAAAACCATTTGCCGCCTGTCAACAAGTCATTTCCAGTGTTTCTAGTCCTACCCCTGTTCTATCAGGTATGGGTGTCAATTCTGTTTTAGGTATTGACTTGTTCGCTATGCCTGTAACAGATATCCCAGCTTCCCATCCAGGAGGTTTTGATGCAAGAGAGAGGGTGATAGTGGAAGGAGAGAGGGTGTTGGAAGGAAGTAGTAAGGGGGAGGCGGATAGAATTTGGGAGTTGATCTGTACAATGATGGGTAACTAAAGAAAAAGGAAGGACTCGTAGAAAGATGCTGTAGCCAAAATAAGTGTGAGCAGGGTAAAATTCTTTCTCAAACATTGGCTGGAAAGGATGAAGGAAAGAAAAAGGATGATTGCTGTATTGGGAAGGGGGGGAAAAGAGGAACAAATAAGAAAAAAAGATCTGAAGTGGAAAGGCTAATTTCAGACATTGAGGGGGATTTAGAATTCAGTGGTAGAGGGGATAGGAGGAAGGGCCTAAAATGAGGAGAATATGGCCTCTTATTGGGTTCCTTTGCTATTTTGTCTCGATGAAAATTATTAGCTGGAATGTAAGAGGGTTAGGGAGTGCAAGGAAGAGAAGGGCGATCAAAGACCTACTCCGAAGGGAAAAACCTGATATTGTGCTGTTACAAGAATCCAAACTGATGGAATTAGATGGGAGATGGGTGAGGAGTTTTTGGAGGTCTAGAGGTTTAGGTTGGAGCTCGTCTCCTTCTTGGGGAGCCTCGGGGGGGATTGTAACACTGTGGAGGGAGGATGTGGTGGAAGTAGTGGAAGAATTGATAAGCAGATTCTCAGTTTCCATTAAGTGCAAGAATGTAGAAAATGGGTGTGTATGGGTCTTAACCAATGTTTATGGCCCTAATTTCTATAGAGAGAGGAATGAGATGTGGGAGGAACTATATGCAATCAAGGGGCTATGGGATGGTCCTTGGTGCCTGGGCGGGGATTTTTAATGTCATTAGATTCTCTGATGAAACCAGTAATCCCAATAGGTAATCTCAACAAGCATGAGGAAATTTAATGGTTTTGTTGAAGATTGTGAACTGAAGGAAATACCTCTGCTGCAAGCCAGTTACACTTGGTCCAACCTTCAGGAAACCCCTTTATGCTCGAAGTTGGATAGATTCTTATTTAACCTTGCTTGGGAGAATAGTTTGGAAAACTTGGTTGCTAGGGCGTTACCCAGGGTCACCTCCGATCACTATCCTATCTAAATAGGAACTGAGTCTTTTCCTATAGGACCCAAACCTTTTAGATTCGAAAATATGTGGCTTACCCATCCAAATTTTGTGAAAAAAGTGAAGGAGTGGTGGGGTGAGGAGGAGAGGGGGGTAAGATGGAAGGGGATCAAGTTCCATAAGAAATTAAAAAGGTTGAGAGCCAAAATAAAAGAGTGGAATAGAGATCAGTTTGGTAGAATTGAGGAGCAAAAATTGGGCCTAATCTCTCGAATAGAGAATTTGGATGTAAAGGAATCTCACAATGGGCTGACCGAGAAGGACAAAGTGTTAAGGAGACAATTAGAAAAGGATTTGGAAGAAGTGTTATTGAGGGAAGAAATCAGTTGGAGACAAAAATCTAGACACAAGTGGATTAAGGAAGGCGATGGGAACACTAGATTCTTCCATGATTTGGCAAATGGGAGACGAAGAAAGAATTTTGTGACCAAGCTAGAGATAGGAGAGGAGGTGATTAACAACCAGGATGACATAGTCAGAAAATTTGTGGACCACTTCAAATCGATTTATAGAAGGCCTTTGAGTGAGAGAACAATCATGGAAATGGTGGATTGGCCAAGAATTGATGAAGGAGTGGTAAGGTGGCTGGAAAGGGATTTCGAGGAAGAAGAGATTAAGAAAGCTGTCTTTCTAATGGATAGATCCAAGGCTCCGGGTTCAGATGGCTTTACAATGGGTTTTTATCAAGATTGTTGGGAGGTGTTGAAAGAGGATCTAGCTGAAGTCTTTAAGGAATTTGCAGACAATCACACTATAAGCCCTGGAATTAATGCCACCTTTTTGGCCTTGATACCTAAGAAGAATGATGCCAACCACCCAAAAGATTATAGGCCTATTAGTCTGGTGACAAGGATCTATAAAATTCTGGCTAAAGTGCTCTATTGAGGATCAAAACAGTCCTCCCTCCCATCATTAGTGAAACACAGGGTGCTTTCATTCAAGGGCGACAAATAACAGATCAGAGCGAATGAGTGTGTGGAGGAAATGAAAAGGTCTAGTAAGAAATGATTCATTTGTAAATTGGATCTTGAAAAGGCCTATGATTTGGTGGACTGGGAGTTTCTATTAGAGGTTATGCGAAATGGTGGATTTGGGGACAAGTGGTGTAGTTGGATTTTTGGGCAGTACTTGTCACTACTCTATTCTGGTAAATGGTACGGTGAGGGACTTTTTTCCAGCTTGCAGGGGTGTCAGGCAAGGGGATCCACTTTCACCCTTCCTTTTTACCTTAGTAGCTGATGTGATTAGTAGGATCATTACTAAGGCTGACAGCGAAGATGCCATTAGGGGTTGGAGAATAGGGAGACACCAAGTCCCCGTCACCCACCTTCAGTTTGCAGACGACCTAATGATTTTTTGTGAAGGAGGTCTTAGTGAAAAGGTAGCAAACCTAAAGGAGCTAATAAAAGGATTTGAAAGTGTCTCTAATTTGAGAATAAATCTGGAAAAGAGCTGCTTGGAGGTAGGGGAGGTCGAGGCTATTGCGGAGTGTCTTGAGTGTTCCACCTCTGCTTGGCCTATGTCATATTTAGGGCTTCCTTAGGGGCAAATCCTAGGGAGAGTAAATTTTGGACCCCAGTGTTAGAAAAGTTTGAGAAGAGATTAGTCTCATGGAAGAGGAACTATATCTCTTTAGGAGGGAGAATTACCCTAATAAGAGCTACCTTGGCTAACTTACCTACCTATTATTTGTCTGTCTTTAGGATACCAGTTAGGGAAGCTAGGAAACTGGAGAAGTTGATGAGAGACTTCTTATGGGAGCCAGGACAAGAAAAAAAGGATCACTTGGTTAATTGGGAAATTGTGTGTAGAAGTAAAGAAGAGGGGGGTTTGGGAATTGGGAGTGTAACTAGAAAGAATCATGCTCTGTTAGGGAAATGGTTGTGGAGATGGCCTTTGGAAAGAGAGAGATTGTGGCATGAGGTGGTGGGAAGCATTCATGGGAGGTCAGAGAATGGATGGGATGCTAGTGTATCGAGGCAAGCTAACCTAGCAGCACCTTGGAAGGCTATTCACTACACCCTTCCTCAATTCCTCAATTTCTCAATTTTATCAGGTATGAAGTTTGTTTTGGCAACTCTATCCTTTTTTGGGAGGACATTTGGGTAGTTGACTCACCGTTAAAGGATTTGTTCCTGTTTTGGAGCAGCTACAGTAATCCGAACCAGTGAAGAAGGAAGAAGATGAGGAAGAAGACAAGAGAAAGAGAGAACAGGAGGGTTTAGTCAAAACTGATTAGTCTACCATTCAGTCGACCCCCTTATGTTTATTAGGTTCTAATTACACTTACAAAGACTAAACTGCCCTCACTTAAGTGTGGGGCAGAGTACTCTAATAAAACAGCCACATAAGCAAAGTACTTAACTGACATGAGATTACTAAACTACCCCTATTCGGCTCACTCTAACACTCCCCCTCAAGCTGGAGAATATATGTCATATAATCCCAGCTTGTTACATAGATGGTTCACTTTCCCTGAGTTTAGAGCTTTTGTAAACAAATCTGCCCATTGATCATTCGAGCCCACATGTTCTGTGTTCATCTCTCCAGCAAGGACCTTCTCCCTCACAAAGTGGCAATCAACCTCTATGTGTTTTGTTCTCTCATGAAATACATGATTGGATGAGATATGGAGTGCAGCTTGGTTGTCACAATACAGTCTCATAGGTTTATCCATGTGAAACCCAATTTTTTGTAGAAGATTCCTCAACCACACTAACTCACAGGTAGTATGTGCCATGGCCCTATACTCAGCTTCAGCACTACTTCTGGCCACAACCGTCTGCTTTTTACTCTTCCATGTCGCAAGATTTCCTCCAAGAAATGTGCAATAGCCCGTAGTAGATCTTCTATCATTCACTGAGCCTGCCCAGTCTGCATCTGTATACCCCACTACTTCAAGTTTTCCTCCTGGTTTATACAATAGTCCACGGCCTGGAGCTCCTTTCAGATACCTCACAATTCTAAGAATTGCATCCCAGTGAGGTATACGAGGGTCCTACATGAATTGGCTCACCACACTGACTGCAAAGGATATGTCGGGTCTCGTGATAGTCAGATAGTTTAGTTTCCCCACTAGTCGTCTATACCTTCCAGGATCTTCAAATACTTCTCCTGTATCACTGCTCAACTTAACATTTGGTTCCATAGGGGTCTCAGCCGGTTTTGCACCTAACAGTCCTGTTTCTTCCAATAGATCAAGAACATATTTTCTTTGGCACAGATTTACACTTTGTTTTGACATGACAACCTCTATTCCCAAGAAATATTTCAATGTTCCAAGATCTTTTGTTTGGAAATGATTTTACAGAAATACCTTTAATTTGCCAATCCCCAATTTATCACTGCCAGTAATGACAATATCATCCACATAGACCACTAATAGAATCTTCCCAGCTTTTGAGTCATAGCTGAACACTGAGTGATCTACCTGGCACTACTTCATTCCAAAACTCTTCACCACTTCACTGAACTTCCCAAACCAAGCACGCGACAATTGTTTCAGCCCATAAATTGCCTTCTTCAATCTGCATACCTTACCATCCTTTCCCTGAGCAACAAACCCAGGTGGTTGCTCCATATATACCTCCTCCACAAGATCACCATGGAGAAAGGCATTCTTTATATCAAGCTGAAACAGAGGCCAATCATACATAACTGCCAGGGAAATTAGTACACAAACAGAACCAATCTTAGCCACCGGAGAGAATGTCTCCATGTAGTCCACTCCATACAACTATGAGTAACCTTTAGCAGCAAGTCTGGCCTTCAGACGCTCCACACTACCATCTGGCAAGTATTTCACAGTATACACCCATTTACATCCCACAACATGCTTACCAGGTGGGAGAATAGTAAGTTCCCACGTTTGAGTATGTTGAAGAGCAGAAAGTTCCTCTTCCATTGCCTGCCGCCAATCAGGTGAACTGAGAGATTCTTGAACATTGTTAGGTATGGAAATAGAGGATAAAAGGGAAACAAACTGGCGATGTGATGTAGAAAGACGAGATAATGAAACAAAATTGGAAATGGGATGGAGGGTAGAACTGCGTTTACCTTTCCGTAAGGCAATGGGTAGGTCAAGGTTTGAAGGTTCAACAATAGGAGCCATGAGAGGATCCGCAGATGAGGTAGAAGCTGGAGGAGGGGCTGGTGTCGTTCGACGTGTATACACTTGCTGAATTGGTGGACGTTCGGTGGTGATCTGCACGGGATGAGGTGATGAGTCTACTCCAACAACAACATCTGGAACTGGATCACTGACAGGGAGAGGAAGAGGAAGTGCGGGTGGAGACGAAGGCGCTTCAGGACTTGAGAAGAAGGGGACTGACTCAAAAAAGGTGACATCAGGGCAGACATAGCACTTCCGGGTAATGGGATTATAACACTTGTACCCCTTTTGAGTCCGTGAGTAGCCAAGGAAGACACATTTAATTGAGCGTGCATCTAGCTTGTCTATTCCAGGGCTCAGATTGTGGACAAAGCACACACAACCAAAGACACGAGGAATTAATGGGAATGGAGATAAAGTGGGAAACAAGATAGAGAAGGGGGACCGACCATGAAGGATGAAGGAGGGCATCCGATTAATGAGAAAACATGCAATGAGTACAGCATCACTCCAAAAACGTTTAGGAACATTCATGTGGTGAAGAATAGACCGAGCAGTTTCAAGAAGCTGACGGTTCTTCCGTTCAACTACCCCATTTTGTTGAGGGGTGTATGCACATGATGTCTGATGAATAATGCCATGCTGTTCTAAATACTGTTGAAATGAAGTAAGAAAATATTCACGACCATTATCTGAACGGAGAATTTTGGTTGGAACACCAAATTGTGTGCATATTTCAGCATGGAATTTTTGAAAAATGGAAAACAATTCACTTCTTTCTTTCATTAAGTAAATCCATGTCATTCTTGAACAATCATCAATAAAGGAGACAAAATACTTGTACCCATTATAAGACTCTATTTTGATTGGACCCCAAACATCTGAGTGAACCAAAAAAAAATGACTCAACATACGACTCTCAACTCTTGGATTGAAGGACACACGACGATGTTTCCCAAACTGACATGAATCACATTGCAAAACTGACAAATGACTCAATGACGAGACCAAAATCTTGAGAGCCTTGAGAGATGGATGTCCCAGTCGGCAATGCCATTGTAGAGGAGTAAGCGAAGTCTGAAGAGCAATTGAAGATCCACCACCGTCAAGATAATACAGTCCACCAGCTTCATACCCCCCACCAATCTTTTTCCCCATCTTGAGATCTTGAAAAACACAAGTGGAAGGAAAGAAGGTAACAGAACAGTTAAGAGCTTTGGTTATTTTACTAACAGACATGAGATTGAATGGAAACTTAGGGACATATAAAACAGATGATAAGGGCACAGAAGCCATGTCAACATTACCAACACCACATATGGGAGATGAGGACCCATTGGCAAGTGTAACAGTTTGTGATGTGGAGGTTTCAGAAAGAGAAGAGAACACACCTGGAGTCCCGGTCATATGATCTGAGGCTCCAGAGTCAATAATCCAGGGAGAGGTTTTAGATGACATGCAAGCAATACCTGATTGGGCAAGTGTGGCAGTGGTATGCTGTGAAGTAGTTTGAAGGAACCGTTCATACTCATCACGCGGTACACTCACCATTTCCCTCCCAGAGGTAGATGTAGATGTGGGATGAGTTCGGTCTGCCGGTTTACTGTCATTGATATCAACCTCACCTGCTACAGCATGATTAGCCCATTTAGAGGGAGGGCCATGTAGATCATAACAGAATTTCACTGTGTGTCCCTCTCTACCACAATGAGTACATTTCCTTGTAGAGTTATTCTTCCCTCTGCCATGGCCTCCCCCTGAGTCACGACCACCCCGACTAATCATGGAACTGCCACGGCCTCCTCAGGGAGCATGACCTCCCCCTCTTGTACTATGTCCAACCCCTCGAGCTGTCACAAGTGCTGATCTATCAGACAGTGTGGAGTTCTCTGTCTGTCCCAAAGAAATTCTACGAAGCCTTGAGAATACTTCCTCAAGTGTAGGAAGAGTAGAGCCCCCCAATATTTGGGCTCTAACTGGTTCATATTCCGACTTCAGCCCCACTAAAAATCTTGTAACATCTAGTTGCTCCCTTTGCTGTTGCTGAACTTTAATATCTGGAGTAAGGGGGTGATAGACATT